>NC_053490.1:381611294-381911294 GCF_905171775.1 Rana temporaria
CGCACACGACGTGACCGCTAGAGGAGCCGAGCCTGCCCGACTATACCCGAGTGTACTGCGCTCGGTATATGTCGGCGCAGTGGTTCGTACAAAGCGTGGGTATCGGCGTAAATCGCGCACCCACGATTTTGCCCTGTTTTTCAGGGGAAAAAAGTGTGCGGTATACACCGATAAATACAGTATTTAATTTTTACACTGCCCCTTTCATTTATTTTTTATTTTTATTTTGTGTATCATTTTTTATTATTCTCGCAGGGAATGTAAATATCCACTATGATAGCAATATGTAGTGACTGTTTTTTTAATTTTGGGGTTTATTAGACGCTAGATTTCTCCTCGGCCCTCAAAGAATCTGACCACACCAAGATCAGTGTGATAAGATGCTGATGCTTTCCCAATGGCACTGTTTATATCCAGTGAAGCGAAAGTTATGAAATGCTTGTAGCTTCCGGTTCCTTAGGCCATAGAGATTATTGGAGCTGTTCTGGTCTCTGAACAGCTGGCGGATTTCCGCTGGGACAGCAGAGCCAGAGAAAACCATGGAGGGGGGGGGGCTGGATTGGCTAGGATTGCTTTTACATGAAAGCCGACTGCAGACCGAAAAAACGATACCAAGATGATACCTAAACCTGCAGGCATCATTCTGATATAATCACTCACAGTACAGCAACATAACAGTACGATCCTGTTCAGGGTCACCCTGAGGACGACAGAGTTTGTCATTGAAATGCATGAACCGCAAGGTTTGCTCGTATCTAATCGTGTTCATAGAAGCAGAGAAGACGAGCATATGGTGAAGGGATAGGCCCAGAAAGGTCTTAAATTCGGAAACCATCATAGGTTTCCAGGAAAATTCTCTCGCAAGGGTCAAATTTGGATTTGCGGTGATAAATTAATCGAATGTGGTGAGCAGGTCTTCCATGGAAAAACAGCTCGTAAACGTCAAGGGTACTAAAATCCACTGTTTCCACTTGAATTCCGAGTTGGCCAGTGAATGGGGGAAGTACGGGCTGGGCTGCCAATCGGGATTTGCAACATTAGTGTGTCTTCTTTTTTATGTCTCCCTGTCATGGTGTATTCTAACAGCTGTCACAGCTTTAGCTTGCATCAATAATCAAGAAGGAAAAAAATCTGGTCTTAGGCAGAACTTCACATACTGGTTCTCTCCACTGTACGAATTCCTGGCTTGGAAAATTGGCAAGAGGATCTTCTCAGCCGTCAGCAGCTGAATTCAGGAGAATGGGCTCTTCGTGCAAAGGCGTTTGCAGCAATTTTTCTGCATTAGGAGATGCCAGATGTGGATCTCTTGGTGTCCAGATTCAACAACAAACTGCACGGTTTGTGTCCAGAACCATAGTTGCATAGTTAGTCAGGTTGAAAAAAGACACAAGTTCATCCAGTTCAACCATAACAAAAATAATAAAATAAATATCGTACAATCCCATATACCCAATTCTATACCCACAGTTGATCCAGAGGAAGGCAAAAAAATAGAGCATGATCCAATTTGCTACAGCAGGGGAAAAAAATCCTTCCTGATCCCCCAAGAGGCAATCTGATTTACCCTGGATCAACTTTACCTATAAATGTTAGTACCCAGTAATAGTATGTACATTTAGGAAAGAATCCAGGCCTTTCTTAAAGCAATCTACCAAGCTGGCCAGAACCACCTCTGGAGGGAGTCTGTTCCACATTTTCACAGCTCTTACTGTGAAGAAACCTTTCCGTATTTGGAGATGAAATCTCTTTTCCTCTAGACGTAAAGAGTGCCCCTTGTCTTTTGCGTTGACCGTAAAGTGAATAACTTAACACCAAGTTCACTATATGGACCCCTTATATATTTGTACATGTTGATCATATCCCCCCCTTATTCTCTTCTCAAGAGTGAATAAATTAAATTCCTCCAATTAAAGAAGGGAATGGAGAGGTGTGGGATTATTGCAAGGCCAGCAAATAGAAACCAAAACACAATAAATATATAAAAGTAAAGATTTATTGGTTACAGGAAGATACAAATTGGTTCAAACATGTAAACAGTACAATGTAAACGTGAAAGCAAGACATAGAGATACATGCCATTGGTCAGGTCTACCCAACTAGTTTCGCTAATCGTTGGCTTCGTCAGGGGATTTGTGACATGACCGTCTCAGTGAGTGGCTCTGAGGGGATAGAACAAGAATTATTTAACAATTTAGTCAAATCCATTAAATACAAGTGCATACTTAGTTCATCATTTTTACAATAACCATAGTAAAAATTATGAACTAAGTATGCACTTGTATTTAATGGATTTGACTAAATTGTTAAATCTTGTTCTATCCCTTCAGAGCCACTCACTGAGACGGTCATGTCACAAATCCCCTGACGAAGCCAACGATTGGCAAAACTAGTTGGGTAGACCTGACCAATGGCCTGTACCTCTGTCTTGCTCCCACGTTTACATTGTACTGTTTACATATTTGAACCAATTTTTATCTTCCTGTAACCAATAAATATTTTATATATATCTATTGTGTTTTGGTTTCTATTTGCTGGCACCGCAATAATCCCACACCCCTCCATTCCCTTCTTCAATTCTAATTAAGGGATGAGGTGCCGTATCTTTATTAGGACCATCGACCACTAACCACCCACTTCTCCTTCTCTCTCGATCTCTCGATATCTCTCTCGAGAAACTGCAGCTGCCATTATTGAGCTTATGATCTACCAAAACCCCCAGATCCTTCTCCATTACGGATCTCCCCAGTTGTACTCCCCCCTAGTATGTATGATGCATTCATATTCTTGGCCCCCAAGTGCATAACTTTACATTTATCAACATTAAACCTCATCTGCCACATATTGCTCAATTAGACAGAGCATTGACGTTGGCTTGTAAATTGGCGTCATCCTGTAAGGACGTTATTCCACTGCATAGCTTGGTGTCGTCTGCAACCATGCAGATGACACCATGGATCCTCTGGCGTTTTGCAGTAAATGCCCTGAAGACTCCTTGGGACCAGGTTTTCCTGATTTATGCCTTCCCTCAATGTCTACCTCTGTTGTTGAGCAGGATAAAGGTGTAGGGCAGGCATCACAAAAAGGCGGACCATGGTCCGAATGACAGTCCTATACGGACCATGGCTCTGCCACTTACCAAGCCTGGCTTGTCTTCTCCCGGCTGACATCCTCCTTTCCCCTGTAGCTGATGCCCCACAACATTCTTCACGCAGCATGTAGAAGGCAGAAGGAGCAGCATGTCTGGGCAGAGGGCGGGACATGCATTTCAAGTTAACAAGCCAGTGATTTATTGCTAGAATGCAGGGCGGTCCTAGCAACCAATCGCCATCATGTTAACATGAAAAGCATGTCCCACCCTTCTGCCTTTAACATGCTGTGTAAGGTAGGATTGGAAAAGTTGGAGTGTTTTGAATGGCAGGGGGAAATGTAATATAAGGGAGGAGGCATTCATATAAAGGGGACTGGATTGCAAGGAACAAAGGGAAGTGGATCAGTATAAAAGAGGGGGGGGGGGGGAATGAAGGGGACTGCGATGAAAGTAAGGGGAAGCTGTAAAGGGGACTTGGGTGCCAGGAAGCCTGGAGCTCCTCTTTTAAAGTCTTTGTCTTAGATGTCACGCAGCTTGTTCCACCTGTGCGACTTAAAGGGTCACTAAAGGAAAAACATTTTTTTGCTGAAATGACTGTTTACAGGGTATAGAGACATAAGTTAACCGATTCCTTTTAAAAATGATTAAAAATAGATAAAAATTCATCATATAATGTGCCTCTAGTTTCACTTTCACTTTTAAACTGGTTTCATGTTTCTGTGAAGTAGAGAGAGACCCAGAACAAAAACAAACAAATCCAGGGCAGTGTTTTGTTTTTAAAATGAATCTGATTGGTTCTGAGGAGTTTTAGACACACAGCTTGGACCACAGTGAAAAGCTGCCATGAGATTTTTCATAAGGAGCCAGAGAAGCAGGAAGTGTGGAGATCAGATCAGAATTACAGCAACTTCAAAGCAAAAACGAACAATGAGGACATGAAACCAGTACTGCAGTAAGGTAAAGGAAGCTATTTAGCTAAAAAAATATTTTCCTTTAGTGATCCTTTAAGTCTGGTCTTGTTTTGCAATCTACTCCTTTTTAAAGCGATTTGTAAAGCTTCAATTTATTTTAAAAATAAATAACAAACGTCATACTTGCCTCCACTGTGCAGTTAGTTTTGCACAGAGTGAGCCCGAATACCGACTTCTGGGGTCCCTCGGCAGCTCTCGCGGCCCCTCCCTGCATCAGATAACCCCTTGGGAGAAGCGCTCTCCCAGGGTTACTTTGCAGGCGCGCTCCCGAGTCCAGAATTTGGCGTCCATAGCCTCCGACTGTATGACTTGGCCACGCCCCTGGCGACCGCGTCATTGGATTTGATTGACAGCAGCGGGAGCCAATGGCTGTGCTGCTATCAATCTATCTAATCAAGAGCCAGGACCTAGTGGAGAGGGGTACAGCCCTTCCCTGCTGAGGGAAATAGAATGCATTAAGGTGAAAAAATGCAAGAGTTTACAGCCCCTTTTTTAACCTTCCAGAGAGATTCCCTTTTGATATGTTGCATGCAATGTCATCTTTTTGGTGGCCATCACCTCTGCTCGCAGGGTCTCGGAGCTAGATGCGCTTTCTGGTCCTTCACCAGGATTTGGTCAAGTTGAAACCTTGGTCCTCTTTCCTACCTATAGGGCGCCTTTTTTTATTTCACCTAAATCAGAACCTGGCGCAGTCGTAATTTTGTCCTAATCGTATGCATCCTAAGAAAAAGATGCTTAATTGTTTTCGCTGTGGTTCCTGCTGTTCAGGTTTATCTGAAGTCTACAGCCTAATTTCAGTCTGTTTACCTGTTTGTTCTGTCTGAATGTCCTTACAAAGATCAGGCTGCTTCTCAAGCCATGATTACTAGGTGGTTTCCTCAGCTAATTTCTCAGGCCTATGTTATCAAGAGCAAGGTTCCTCCTTTCCCAGTTGAGGCTTATTACACCAGGAGTGTCAGTGCTTCCTAGGCTATTATGCACCAGGCTTATGATGTTCAGGTTGTAAGGCTGCTACCAGGTAAGGGGTAAAAGCCTAAAAAAATAAGCAATGCTGCCATTCCATTTAATATAGGGCTGCAACTAACGATTATTTTCAAAATCAATTAGTTGGTTGATTATTGTTTCGATTAATCGGATAATCTTAAAAAAAAGTGTGGTGTACAATTTAGTTAATATGTAAAAAAAAAAAGGCAATTTATTCTTAAATATCCATATGCAGTGGTAAATATAAATAACCAACTGCAGTAATTGTAATGCCTTCTATTACCTCCTCTTTCTCTGGGTTCAGATGCTGATCTTCCCTGCACAAAGTCTTTAAAGTGATAAAGTTATACTTGCCTGCTCTGTGTAATGGTTTTGCACAGAGCAGCCCAGATCCTCCACTTCTGGGGTCCCTCACCGATTCTTCTGGCTCCTCCTGCCTTCAAAGTGCCTCCATAGAAAGCTGCAAAGTATAGTATTGAGTGCCCGCTATAGCAAGGTAAAAAAATGTCTGCCTTTTAGAACCACTCACTTCCTGCCCAGGACTATATGTCCCATGAGGCATTGCTCCTCACACTTTCACATTCACAAATTCTCAGGCCCTTAGTGTGACATGTATGCATGGTGTACTGAGCTGTATGTGTGCTGCACTGTATTTCCTGATATGTAAACAAATAATGCATTCTATATGCAGGCCAACTAATCAACTGGCCGATTGATCGATTATGAAAATAGCTGACGACTATTTTCATAATCGATTAGTTGTCGATTAATCGATTAGTTGTTTCGGCCCTAATTTAATATATAACATCGTTTTGGGGTTTTAATATAGCTTCTTTCATGTATATAACATCACTATAACCTGATTTTATTTTGGATACATGATCATCCTCTGTCAGTAAAGCAATGTTTCATGTGTCTTGTGGCAGGTATAATGTTATTACTAGTTTAATCTTCCCACTTGAAAACTGTGTTTTAACAACTGCAATATCGGGCACTTTCATCCCCTTCCTGCCAAGCCAATTTTCAGCTTTCAGCACTGTAACATTTTGAATGACAATTGCGCAGTCATGCAACACTGTACCCAAATAACATTTTGAGATTTTTTTTTTTTCCGCCACACAAATAGAGCTTTCTTTTGGTGCCATTTGATCTTCTCCGTTTAGGCCGATATGTATTTTACATATTTTTGGTAAAAAAAAAAAATTGCAGTAAGCGTATATTGATTGGTTTGCACAAAAGTTATAGCACCTACAAAATAGGTTATTGATTTATGGCATTTTTATTATATATATATATATATATATATATATATATATATATATATATATATATATATATATATATATATATATATATATATATATATATATATATATATATATATATATATATATATATATATATATATATATATATACTAAAAATTATCAAATAAACGTGAACAATTGTTCAAAGTGATAAAAACAGCGCTATGAACAGGCAAGCCCTGCTCAGAAATAAATTTCCTGAATGAGTGATGGTGAGGTAGGTGATCGCTAAATGGTATATATGCACCTAATACCAAAAAAATTTAAATATAAATGCACCATGAAATGTGGATGAGTCACCCAAATAAGGAGGGTATAAGCTTACCACTGCAAATCTATAAATGATTTGCTTACAAACCATCCAATGATCCAGGTACTGCACGGGTTAAAACAACTCAGGAGGGGGTACATGGAAAGCAAAAAACACAAAGTTCATAGTGCAGTATGCCTAAACAGTATCCCCAACAAGGTGTGGAATAATCCCACTAGTTAATGGCGTACAGTGTTAGTAGAGTAAATGCACATTAAATAAAGTGGTTTCACCGGTATCCTCCTGCCCACAGGGGCCGCGTGAGTGCTGCGGATGAGCTGGTATGGTTCCCTCGCTGTGGTTGGTGGAGCGCGGTGGAACGCACTGTAGACTTCCGTGTAGCGTCTGTCGCCACGCCCTGACGCGTTTCGTCACTTCCGACTTCGACTGAGGGCGTGGCTACGTGACTCCGTCATTGTCTCCTTTATACCCCAGCTTTCGACGGCTATTGGTTGTGTCCCTTCCGCCCACCGGATGTGATTGGTGCTACTCGATCCGGACATTAAGTTGGACATCAGCCGGGATGTGTAATGGGTTTAAAAAGAGGAAAAATGAAGGAAATCTAAACTGCACTTTAATGTGGCCCAATATGACCAAAGTATGATGGAATCGCATATTCCTCGTTCTGTAACAGGATATGTACCATTGGTAAATGGCACATACGAGGAAGAGTGTATTCTCATGAATGAATCTTATCACTGAAAAAAACGTATTTATTATTAAGCATAATAAACGCTTATAGAGAAGGGGGAAGGAGATTTGTAGAAAGTGTATAAAAATATATATGATTATATGTAAAAGTGAGGAATGGTCAAACTTTCTCAATGTAACATGCGTGACAGAGTTCTAGAACTGCAATGGGTTATAGCCAATTGCAATTGAGATGGGAGTGTCTTATTCGTTTTACCACTGCTGCATATGTAAATGGGCAGGGAAACGGTAATATAGATCATGGAACCCCCGTAGTTTGTGGAAAATAGGAGATTATTTTTATAGATGTCTTTTTAGGGATAGTGCATTCCTGACACACCGTGGAAATGTATAACTGCCACTGGTTAGGCTGATAGTTTATATAATATATAAAGCTTGGGACGGCCTTGCAGCAGAAAAGTGAGTTTACTGCGATCACTCACACGGCATGTTAGTGGACCTCACAGATGCACATAAGTTGTGCATTTTGATGTGCAACCCGAGGTTCTATATGTATGAAGCAAGTTGCACATTTGTGAGGAGGTTGTACTTCCTGAATGATCAGTGTTCTAAACATGGTTCTTCTCTAAAGCAACCTTATAATGCAAATGTCATTTTCCTCTGCAGTAAAACTGGTTATTGATGTATATAGAATATACATAAAAATATTAAAACTAAATATATATATTAAAAAAAATTATACATATAAAAAAAATATATATAAAATCAAAGATAGTAGTAAAACGTTTAAAATATCTTAAAAATGTTTAAAAAACACCAAAGATATTAAAACGTATATAAAAAAATATATATATAAAAACAGTGGAATACATATGGAGATCACTGTTAATGGCATTACAGAAGGGCACTAAAAACATCCATAAAAAATAAATGTATAAAACTATATAGAGATCAGGGGATCTTACTGCTAGAAGAAGTGAAGTATAATAGTCATGTGCATATAGCAATTACTCATGTATATGTATATATACATACATACACAGGGAAGCATAAATCTGTGGGAGAGCTCAGGAGGCATGCCTGAATCTGTGTATCAAGGAAACTCGCATAGATCTAGATGAATAAATAGATGTATGGATAAATAAGTGTGTGTATATATACATATAAATATATGTATATATGGTCATTTGGTAGGTGGAGGATGTAGAAATGACCTATAGGTCTTATGGGAGAATTGTCGCCATAATATGTAGGACAGTAGGGATCTGTGTTCACTCGGGCACCTAGGAATTCCCTGAAGACCAGCCATGATTGTCAACAAAGTGTAGATATGGCCAGTGCTACAGGATGTCCATATAAGGGTAAGTAATCTGAAGGTTCATAGCGGTACGTAAATTCTTGCATCAAAAATCGCTAATGAAACAGTTTATATTCAGATCAATGTTTAACCCCTTTGGTGCCATTGTGACTGCCAAGTATATCCACTCTGTTTCGCGCTTTGATAGTTCTCTCACGTGATTACAACCCCTCCAAGCAGGTTCAACGTGGTCAATAGCCCAGAATTTCAGACCGGCAGGGTTACGGTTATGATGTATCCTGAAGTGGAGACACATTGTGGTCCTTATATCCCAGTTTGATGTTGGCAATGTGTTCAGCTATTCTAATTCTGAGTTTTCTCTTGGTTCGTCCAATATACATTAAATGGCAAGGACACTCGAGCATGTATACTACATAAGTGGTGTTACATGTTATAAATGATTTAACTTGGAACTGAGTATTTGATGTGGAGATGAAGGAATCGATACAGCTTCTTGGTCTATCAGCTTCTTTACAAGGAAGACATTTTTTACAGGGGAAGAACCCATCTTTATCCCATATTGATGGTAATTTCTTTGGGGGGTCCAGGATCTTTTTCACCACCTTGTCACCAAAACTTACGGCCTTCCTGTATATAAAACCAGGTTTATTTGGGAGGACTGTATTTAGTGTCTTGTCAAGAAATAAAATGTGCCAGTGATTTTTGAAAATTAATTCAACTTCTTTGTATTGGCTATGGTACCCAGAAATAAAGCTCCACTCGTGTATGTTTTTCCTTATCTGAGATTGTGTGGTGGTAAGGCTACTGGAGCGGGGGAGCTGTCCAAGATCTTCAATGATTCTATCCAGGTGATTATTCTTGTATCCCTTTTCCAAAAATTTCCCTTGTCATTACTGCAATTACGTTTGACGCGCATCAGTTGACCCTTCGGGATGTTTTTTAACCACATCGGATGGTGGCCACTTTGGATAGGCAGAAAACTGTTTGCATCGGTTGGCTTGAAGTATACCTTGGTACCTAATTTATTGTTATCTCTGAAAATGTTGAGGTCCAGGAAGTGGATACTGTCTTGATTGTATTCACTGGTCAAGTGAATGTTGTGTCTGTTTGTATTAAGATCCTTTAAAAATTCATCCAATGTTAAAAGGGAACCAGCCCAAATAAAAAATAGATCATCGATATAGCGTCTATAAAATAATAGCTCCTTCTGTTGTGTTTTAAAAATCGTTTTGTCTTCCCATTCGGCCATAAAAAGGTTTGCAATGCTGGGGGCAAATTTGGCCCCCATTGCAACACCGTTTCTCTGTGTATAAAAGCAATTGTTGTACCAGAAGTAATTATGTCCCAAACAGAAGTCTAGACAGTTGCGAAGAAATACTTTAAGATTATGCGAGAGGTCTTCTCTCCTCGACAGGGCCCAATTTAGTGATAAGAGTGCATCATCATGCTGAATTATTGTGTACAGAGATGAGACATCGGCCGTTACTAGATACACATTATCCAGGCCAGTTAGGTCTATCTCTTGTAGTAAGATGAGCAACTCTTTTGTATCCTTTAAATAAGCTTTGGTGGCCGTGACGCTTTTCTGCAAATAGTGGTCCAGGAATTGCCCTAGTCTAGAGGTTACAGACCCAATCCCATTGACAATAGGTCTTGCTGGTAGGTGTTGTACATCTTTGTGAATCTTGGGCAATGCGTATATTGTTGGAATACGGCAACTACTGGGAACCAAGTATTTTCTCTCCTTATTGGATATTGCATATGAGCGATATCCTGTTTGTACCAGTTTCTGCAAATTGTTCTCATATTGTGATGTGGGATCCTTCTTCAATTTCACATAGGTATTTGTATCTGAAAGCATATCTGACAGTTGTGTGTGGTAGAATTCCTTACCCAAAATCACCACTCCTCCCCCTTTGTCTGCTGGTCTGATTACAATCTCTTTTCTCTTTTCCAGTAGCTCAATACCATCCCTTATGTATCTTGGATTCACGTCTTTTTTTTGGTTTTATCAATTCTAGATCACGTAGAAGAAGACCTTTAAAAACATCCAAGGGCTGGTTTGCGGCTACAAGGGGATTAAAAAGTGATTTGTTCCTCAGTCCACTGTCCGTGGCTGGTATGGGAACTCTTTCTATAGTGTTTGGGTATTTATTCAAAAAATACTTTTTCATACTCAGTATCCTGGTGTATTTGTGAATATCGATAAAATCATTAAACTTATTAATTGGGCGGTTGAGACCACATTTTAGGCCCAGGTTTAAAATGTTAGTTTCTTTATTTGTTAAAATCGTATCTGTTAAATTAAAAATGCCTCCTAATCGTAATCTCTCACTCTTCTTTTTTTGTTGTTCCTTTGTGCGTCTCCCTGATCTACATCCTCTGGGTCTCTTCTCCAAGGGCCTGGGTGAGGTCCTCTCTCTCGATCTGAGTAAGGTTGATCTCTCCACTGTGGGTCCCCATGGGATGATGTTTGATTGGTGTCCCTGTGTTGTGTGTAATATTGAGGTTGCGTCGTGGGTCTCCCCCTGTGGGTTGATGCTCCCCTGCCCCTCTTCTGCCACCCCGACCTCTCCCTAAAAAAGGACGGGGTGATTGGTATTGCTCTTCACGTAAGGGTTCGTACCTATTATATACAGGTACCTGATGGTATGTGTCTGTAGGTAGTGGTCTCTGATTGTGGTTACCGGGGGCAGCGTTCCGACCCCTACCTCTTGATTGGTTAGGGTTACCCCTTGTAGGAGTGGAGCGATTGCTCGGTTCCTGGGTCAAACTTAGGACCCTGCTATTGATAGGTTGTAGTGCTGTGCTGGTGGATGGTTGTGATCCTTCAGTACCTTGTTCTTGCTGAGTTTCCATAGTTTCATTTTCTACTATTTCCGTAGTGTTGTTTTGCTGCCAAAGATAGATATTTTTGGTTCTAAAATCTCCCAGGTCGCGATGGAACTTCTTTATTTTAGTTTTCTGAGTTTCTTTATCAACCTTTTCCAGTCGTTTCTTTATTCTATTATTAAAATCTATCACTTGTTGTGAGTCCTTAATAGGGTCTAGCAGTAAGTTTAATTCATTTATTTTCGCCTAGTTTGATAATTTTCCTCTTTTTTTTCTTTTCAAGATGAGCTCTTGTAATTTGTGACCAACTCCATTAAAGAACTCGAGCCATTCTAACATGGAGTCCCTGTCGTCTAGGCCAGGGGTCTCCAAACTGCGGCCCGAGGGCCAGATGCGGCCCTTTGCTAGCCTTTATCCGGCCCTCAGGGCTTTATTCCTCCCCTTGATATGAGGCACTATTCTTCCCACTCACTCCAACAAGGGGGCACTTTTTCTTCCACCGATACCAATGATGAGATACAATTACTCCTACTAATAGGGGCACTACTCTTTATCCTACTGATCGCAAACTATGAGGCCAAATTAATTCTCACCAATGCTGAGCCCGGGGCTTTTTATGCCCCCGCTGGCCACAATCCGGCCCTCCTAAAGGCTGAAGAACAATAAACTGGCCCTTTGTTTGAAAAGTTTGGAGACCCCTGGTCTAGGCCATCTTGAGGTGTCACTTCCCATCTGAGGCTCCTTATGATTATCTTTTCTTTCAGATATTGTTCAAGTGTACAAATGTCCCACCATGTTTATTATTTATATATATATATATATATATATATATATATATATATATATATATATATATCATTTTTTATTTTTTTTCTAGTAATGGCGATGAGCTGCTATTTATTTATTTATTTATTTATTTATTTATTTATTTATTTTATTTTTATTTTTTATATCTTGACATTGCTGCCGACAGATTGGACACTTTTGACACTTTTTTTAAACTATTGACATTTTATATAGCGATCAGTGATGGCTATAGCCACTGATTACTGTATAAATGTCACTGGCAGGAAAGGGATTAACACTAGGGGGCGATCAAGGGGTTAAATGTGTTCCGTGACTGTGTGCTGGGGGGGGGGGGGCGGAGACTTGCTGGGGGGGAGACCGATCGCTGTTCCTATATACTAGGAGCACACGATCTGTCTCCTTTACCCTGACAGGACGTGAATCTGTGTGTTTACACAGTAAGCCAAGGACATCATATGACACCCACCCAAGATGGGAGAGACACCTTGCGAATGCCATTTGACTATGGGCGGGGTGAGAAGTGGTTAATTTTCTGTAGCTCCATTCCATTTGCTGGGGGTACATATAAAACTCCTCCCTCTGAGAGTTGCCATACAGCACATTGTGCAGCTGGTGTCCCCATGTCAGAACACAACTTTTCAGAAAAAAAACTTGTAGTGTGTACTAGGCTTAAGCCTTCTACCTGCTCTGTAGATGCAACAGATAAAACATAAGTGCACCTAATTGCACAGTTCATGATATTTATTAAATAAGGATTCAATGCACATATTGTATTGGAGACCCGAAGCACGAGGGCTAACATATAGAATATAATGACGATATTCCTTATGTCTGGATCATGAAACGGCCTCTTTCTTCTAGCCAGAAAGAGAACCACTCTAGGAATTTTAATGTACTCTTGACTCTTAAAATAGAATGACTCACCCCTTTGAGGTTTTTGTTGCTGTTTTTCCCATAACGGGAAGATTTGCCATCTCTATTTGTCCTGGTGACATGTCTTGGGTTCAGAATTTGATGGGAAAGTTAAAACTTTTAAAATTTTCACAGGAACTACTACTGAAAAATTGGGATGCCCCTTCACTTGGAAGATTTATTTCTTGCTTCTAAAGAAAAAGGAAAAATCTCTATGATGAAACGGACACACAGAACAGGGACTCTTAACGATTCCCTACTGCATCCAATTTTTTTATAAATTATTTTCCCTTTTATGTACTCTTTTACCCTAGACACTGACAGTCAAGCTGTAAGTGGAAGGCCCTGTACTTTGAGTCAGTAACCAACAGTTGTAGAAAGTAAATAGAATATAAGTGCAGCGCAATACAATTAATCCAAAATATTGGCAGAATAATAAATCTTCAAAAAGTTAAAGATGGAGTAACAGCCAAGATAGATGGTGAACAGCAAGTTCCACAACGTCTTTCATCAGTGTTCATGAAGTCCACAATACGTGACAATCCCTCCATCTCCAGTCTAACTAATTACTCTCACCTTACGGCATGGACCCCTGAGCGAACAGGTGGTCATGCAGGCAGATATCAAAAAGGTTTAACACGGACCATAAACTTCTTTCACGTTTCCTTAAATCTCAGCAGCGGCACCAGATCATAAGTAAAACGAGAATCTAAGTGCTCACAGCTTAACAATATAAAATGTATTTTTGTGTTTACACCCCCAACTACTCACATAAAGGTGATTAAAAATACAGCATGTAAAGCCGACATCAATCTGTATCACTTCCGTAGGACAGCAGCGGGTGACGTCATACGCAGCTCCTCCCCCATATGCGTTACGTTCAATCAGAACTTCCTCAACGGGGCGGAGCTACTGTATGACCCGTTAGCCTATTTGTAAGGAACCGTCGTTATGGCAACGGCCGAAGCCAGACACAGCGGGACATGGCTGAGATGTCACGCGTCAGCCTGATGTATGCGCCGCCGTCATAGCAACAGCAGATGCCGAACCGAAGGGCAAGATTTCACGGCTTGTTAGCCTATGGATAAGACATTGTGTTTAAGGGATTAAGTTATCAGTCTTGCCTACACTTTGTTCACTAATCTAAAAAAATAGGCCAGAACTCAAGACCTTTGGGGGTCCAGATTGGGGAGCATGTGAATAATATTAAGAGAGGTCTTCGCACCCACAGATTCTCCAGACATTTTCGGCAGTGCCATAATGGGTGATGCAGTCGCTCCGCCCCGCTGAGGAAGTTCTGATTGAATGTAACGTGTACGGGGGAGGAGCTGCGTATGACGTAACCTGCTGCTGTCTTACGGAAGTGATACAGATTGATGTCGGCTTTACATGTTGTATTTTATCATCTTTATGCGAGTAGTTTGTGTGTAAACACAAAAATTTATTTTTATATTGTTAAGCAGTGAGCTCTTAGATTCTTTCTTTTTTCTTATGATCTGGCGCCGCTGCTGAGATTTAAGAAAATGTGAAAGAAGTTTATGGTTCGTGTTTAACCTTTTTTATACCTGCCTGCATGACCACCTGTTCGCTCAGGGGTCCATGCCGTAAGGTGAGAGTAATTGGTTAGACCGGAGGTGGAGGGATTGTCACGTGTTGTGGACTTCAACACTGGTGAAAGACTTTGTGGAACTTGCTGTTCACCATCTCTCTAGACTGTTACTCTTACCTAGATTCAGAGACGCCGCCGCAACTTTAAGGCATGCGCCATCCGTGTACACATCCCAGTGTGCATTGCTCCAAAGTACCCCGCGAGGACGTATTGGTTTCGACGTGAACGTAAATTACGTCCAGCCCCATTCACGGACGACTTGCGCAAACGACGTAAAATTTTCAAATTTCGACGCGGGAATGACGGCCATACTTAACATCAACTAGGGGCAGCTGCTTTATCTTTACGCGGCGTATCTCTTACGGAAACGGCGTATTTTTACTGCGACGGGCGCACATACGTTCGTGAATCGGCGTATCTAGTCATTTACATATTCTACGCCAAACTCAACGGAAGCGCCACCTAGCGGCCAGCCTAAATATTGCACCCTAAGATACGATGGCGCAGGCTGTCGTATCTTAGCTAGGTTTAAGTGTATCTCAGTTTGAGAATACACTTGAACTTAGGACGGCGCAGATTCCGAGTTAGGTCGGCGTATCTACTGATACGCCGGCCTAACTCTCTCTGAATCTAGCTATATTTTTTTTTTTTTTTACTTTTTGAAGATTTATTGTTCTGTCAAGATTTTGGATTAATTGTATAGCGCTGCACTTATATTCTATTTACCATTGGCATTTGTATTGCGTAAAAATTCTTTAGTGTTCAGCTTGCATACGGGGGTCTTAGTTTACTTGATTTCTTTGTGCTGATTGCACCTTTCTGTTATAGTTCTAGAAAGTAGGCTCGTATTTCCTTCTCCACAGGTCTTTAAAAGGTGTGCAGAAAAATGCACCACATAAGACCAAGTGTGAGACTTGGAAGGAGGTGAAGCTAAACTAACTTTGGGTAATAACATCATATAATAGGGCATGGGTGGGGTATTACATTTCTTGTCTTCCTGTCTTCTGTTATTGAGAGGCGACATACTACTGGTTGGTGCCAATATGGACAACCAGTGAAAAAGGAATTAGAAATGATTAGTAATTCTTCACTTACTCTACCTTTTTTGTTTCCACATCTAGCTTTAACATATGAAGAAGTACTTTGCTTTGTACCTCCACCACTGGACCCTGATGAAATGGAATCTTGAAAGAAGCTGTTCCAAAGGTGTTTTGCCGCTGTGAAGACGTTGGTGGAGGGGTCTGTTTACCACCTCCAGCTGTCAAAAAAAGTGCCTATCAGACTGTGGATCTGAGTGACTTGCATACATACATCTCTATATATATATATTTTTTTTTTTTCTTTACTGGGGAGAGTTATTTATATGGAATCTAACTATTGTTGCATGTTCCCCTAGCCCTCCAACTGCCTCTCACTTTTCACAAAAATATATTTCTTCATCCTCTACACTCGCAGTATGACCTGTGCCACAGACAGTTTTGGAAATATTTGTTTAAAACAGTTGTGTTCAGTGCTCCTTATGTCTTAATATTTGTGATTTTTAAAGAGGATAAAAGACAGACCAGATATAGGATACAAAAATCTCTGCATTTTTGAGAAAACGGATTGATGTTTTTTTAAGCCCTTACCAAACACTTTTTATTGGCTTGAACTTGGACTAGGTTAAAAAAAAAGTTTTGAACGTCTAGGAAAATAAACTTTTTTTTCATTAATGCTTAATTTGTGAATACAAAGCCATTTTAACAAAACTTTTCTTCTGCAACAATATTTAAAATTTGAATGGTATACAGTTCTTTTGGGATGAGCATGTGCGCTTTGTAAGGTAGGGATGGACAAATTGTTGCAGAGTTTGGGAGCCAATAAGTCTGATCCAAGAATAACCACCACCTTTGACAGGCCAGAAAATGAGAATAGATGACAACACTAGGAACAACTTACAAATGTTTTTTTAAAATAACATTGGTTACTTTCAAACAGGGATGCTGTAAGATCTGATGGCAGTGAAGCAAATGGGCAGCACTCTGGGGTAATCATGTGACACTATTGGGCATGTCACATTTTAATAGAAACCAATGGACAGTCATTTCGTGTTCTGCTTTCTGTGGGATACTGTACACATTGTTAATTAGCATCTATGTAAGAAAATGTTTTATGTTTGTTTCCACAAAATTGTGTCCTAAACAGATAATTGGAGCTAATCTGAACTTTTGTGTCTAAAGTGTTTTAAGAGTTTCAAAAATGAACTATCTCGACTTCTAAAAAGTCAGTGGAAAATCCAATGTAAAATGCATTATGCTCCAGTATCAAATATGATTTTTTTTTTTTTTTTTTATGTAAAACTAAAAGACTATATCATTGAAAGTTTATAGATATATTTATGTTTACTATATATATTAGTACTGTTAAATGGTAATATTCATATAAAGTTGTTTACTGTTTTTTTTTTCTTTGAAGTCTTTTTCCATTTGATAGATTTTTGTTTTTATTGGTTTTAACTTTTCCTGTCTTTACTAATTTTCTATATGCTGGTTAAATGTAACAAAGGGTAAAATCGGCTGGAAATGGTAGTTAGAAACGACCACGTTCCTTTAGAAATTGTGGAATATTCAGTCTTTGCGTTTGCACACAAATACATTTTATAAGTACAACAGTAGTTTAAAAAGTAATTGGTGCCTGTGGGAAGCACTTTAACACCCATATGGTGCTTGTAAGCCTCCATCCTTTCTTTCATTTATAGGACCACTGTCTTTTTGAGAGCAAAATTAAGAATTTCCTTACCCTAGCTCTCCTGGGCCATTTCTCTGGGAGACAGATATGTATACTGCTGGAGATGGGCACGTTAAGCCTGTGTAACAAACATGTCATCATTCTCTGCAGACTAGAAGTTTAGTTATTCAGACAAAGAATGAGAAAGATGAAGAATTGCTACTTTACAAAGGTAGCTCTCCCCTTCCCCAGTATGCTGAATAATACAGACCAGATCTGGGCCAAATAAGCTTCTGGTTCACTGAGAATATATTTCTACTCTTTTTAAGCACGAGCATGAGTGTTTGTTCATGTGCTGACTTTGAAAGAGCTTTATTAGGCGATTCCTACCTCTGATCATCTTCAAATTACCTTGTGAATTAGCCTTTAATAGTCATGTGGATCAACCATCCTTTCTGTGTAAGTTTGAACTATGCAGTGTTCTCTAAATGTGCCCATGTGCATTAAGCGTAAACCTTTCCTTGTAAATTAAAATGGAAAAAAATATAAACAGCCTTACCATGCTTTTATATGTGGTTTAACCAAATTGCAAGACAGGAGCTGCTGTTGAGATTTGCAGGAAGACCGTGCTAGTTTTTTGCAGAACCAGACCAATATGACCTTCATGTGGCTGTGTACTTGCTGTAAAACTACACCAAGTGGAAAGCACTAAGTTATTAAAATGTGTGCCTAGATGAAGGCTATGTATCTGTATTCCTCAAGTTTAATTTTTTTTGAGCTGCGTAAGAATAACTGCACTCGAGGCCTGGAGTTGTACAGTCCAAATTTTAGATGTTTAACACTAAAAGCAGTGCCGCTGTGTGCTTCTTGAGGTAGCCACTAACTGGCCTCTGATAAAGGTCTTCCTTACTTTTCTGAGGATAGGGTCTTTACTGTGAAGTTGCACACATGTAACGGCTAGCTAGTTGCTCAGCTTTATTGGGAACCTTGGCTCACTCTTCCTGAAATCTCCTTCTCAATCACTTTAATATAACGTGGGGGTATGGTCCTTAAGGTTATGGATCTCTAAGCCTGAATACATTTGTGACTGTATTTTACTGCCTTTGCTACACCAGTGTGGTTAAGAGTGCAGGAAAAACACTTGTTGGCACAAACTCAACATGCAGTATTTATTTTTATGCTTCCTCATTATAATGCCAAACATAACTTACAGTCCTGCAAGTACTACCCTCATTGGACTTTTCCATATGCCCATATTTTATAGTATTGAAATGGATTTACCTGGGATTTTTCACATTGTGACTCCAGTTGCAGATATTTGGGGGCACAACGTGTTGCCACGACTGAACTTTTTTTTTTTTTTGCCCCTTGGCAAAACCGTTTTACCCTCTTTAGTTTGAATGGAGATCAGAAAATTTCAAGTATTGCTACATATTTTTATTTTATTTATTAATGACTTTCTCTTCATCGCTCTGATAAAACCCACTCTGTGCGGTGGATCTCTGCAAAATCTTAATGCATGTCATCAACCTTAGTTGCTTTTCTAACCATCTTTTAATCCAATATATATTATTGGATGCTCTTCTCTAGGCATAGTTGCAGCGGTGTTTTCTTTTTTGTAATAATGAATAAAAGATGGTCTGGTTAATGTTGATATTATTTTTTTTTAACTGAGTTTTGATTTGTGTTTTCACAAGTTTTCCACAAAGTCATTTTATTACCTAATTGGCATTCATGATGCTATTTGTTTCAAACCTCTGGAGTCTTCCAAGAGCAGCAGTATAAAATGTATATTTTGAAATAGCGCAACTCGATTTTAGAGGATTATTTAACTTCTGAAAATGTTGGGATACACCAGAGCTCATTTTAATTAGTAAAGGAAGTACTTTTTCCATGTTAGAATTTTTCATTTTATAGTTTGGAGAACTATTACTTTTCCACTTCATCTGTATAGACTGTTTTATACAGAAAATTTATTTTAATTCCACGTTTAATCAGTAACACATTCTGGAAAAAGACAAGGAGGTAAATACTTATGTATGGCACTGTACACACTTACAATGAGATATTGATTCTGAATGCTATGAATATATTAAAAACTGTTGATGCTCTCATTTTAATTAAATAGCTGTACAGTTTTCTATGCATACATTAGTTTTAATTGTACCACTAGGCTGATCTAGGGTATCTTTGAAAATATTTTAGCCAATGTAAATTCATGTAGCTGCCATTACGATTGTGTATAATTATACAAATGTTGGTCAATATTACCAAACCATATTTAGTGAAGGGGCATTTTGTATTTGTTTTAACATCCTCTGTATGGTACTGATCCTTTGCCTTTTAAAATAATGTTTTGTCTTGCTGAACAGATGTTTTCAGTTTCCTAAATTACAAGTGGCATACCTGCGAACTTGCTCTGGCAAGTCAGAACATGTCAAAGCAAACCCACAGATGTCATTTGTGTACAGATACCATTATTCTCACAAATCTTGTCGTCCGGTTTTTTTTTTTTCTTCTAAAATGGAATTAAGATGTTTACATTGAACAGAACTGCTGCACTTACACAGAAGACTTATATGGAGCTACTCAAATGTTCACTTGCATTTTGCTATTTTCTTGGTCTCCTCTGTGATGGATTTGCCATAAATAAGCACTGGTCAAATAAATCTTATTTTTAAAATCTGTCATTGGTTATGTTGTGTGCTTTATGTACTGTACATCAGCTTATTTCAGGAGTTCCCATATGATCACACTGAAATCATCTATTTTTTTATATATATATATATATATATATATATATATATATATATATATATATATATATATATATATATATATATATATATATACACACATATACATACACACACACACACACCTAAAACATCCTCCTTTCTATGCCACATTTCTCTATTCTATCACTTTAACATACAGCAGATGGCGCTGTTTCCTTAGTTTGAATAGTTGTCTCCAAGTGGTAGACACATTTTCTGGCTAGATTTGTATTCCCTTTTAAATGCATTTCTTATTTTAGGGACACTGGGCAGGAATTCTTGAATATATGTAGCATAACAAAGGAACAGAAAAAATGTAAGCTGGGTAATAATGTTTGTTTTCATGTATTTTTAGTGGACCATGGAGGTTACTAAGGATTGGGTTTAATGTAAACAATGCAGTTTTTGTTATCAGTATTCATTCCTTCTATAGAATACTTTTGTTTCTGTTGTAGCCAAGTGCATTTTTTCAGGTGTATACCAAGCAACTCTGGTCTTGAAGACCGCCTAGAATTCTGTAGAACAATGGGCTTATTTAAATTAGATGTTTGCAGGGGGTAAAATAAGTATTGAACACGTCACCATTTTTTTAGGTTAATATATTTCTAAAGGTGCTATTGATATGCAATCCCATACATACAAAGAAACCAAAACAAATAATTAAAAAAAAATTAAGTTACCGTATGTTTAATAAAAATAGAATGACACAGCAAAAAAAAAAACATTGAACACACTAAGTGAAATATATATAATACTTTGTACAAAATCCTTTGATAATGACAGCTTCAAGATGCCTCCTGTGTGGGGAAACTAGACGCATGCATTGCTCGGATGTCATTTTTGACACATTCTTTCACACAACAGTCGTCAAATCTTGAGGCGAAGTTCACACATATGCAATTGGATGTATGTTTTTCCACATCGAATTTGCATGACTGGGTTTCACCCAGCTCCGGGTCGACCATGGTCTGCATTGAAGGGTCCTGTGCATCTTCTAGGCTGATTTCAGGTGCAAATTCAGGCAAATATTCGCACCTGAATTGGTGAACAGTGATACACCGGGCCACATGCTGTGAATCGCAGTGTATTTGAACAGTGCCTCGGGGACGATGGGCCTCTTTGAACTCCTGATCTTTTTAGTTCTTTCCATGGGATTTCTTTTGGATTGAAATCCGGAGATGGGGTGGGCCATTCTAGCAGTTTTATTTCTTTGAAACCGATTGAGAGTTTCCTTGGCTTTGGGATCATTGTCTTGCTGAAATGTCCACCCTCCTTTTTGTTTTCATCATCCTGGTAGATGGCAGCAGATTTTTATTAAGCATGTCTTTGTATATTTTTTCATTCATCCTTAATGACACAAAGTTTGCCAGTACTGTATGCTTAAAAACAGCCCCACACCATGATGTTCCGACCTCCAACCCTCACTGCTGGTATGGTGTTTTATTGGGGTGATGTGCAGTGCAATTTGCCCTCCAAACATGGTGTGTATTATGGCATACAAAGAGTTCAATTTTGGTCTCATCTGACCAGACTATATTGTCCCAGCATTTCACAGGCTTGTCTAAATGTGCAGCAAACTTTAAACAAGCTTCAACTTGCTTTTTCCTCAGCAATGGAGTCTTGCATAGTGAGCGTACATACAGGCCATGGCATTTGAGTGCATTACTGATTTGTGTTTTTTTTTTAAAACAGTTTTACCAGGTCTTTTTGAAGTTCTCCACAAGTGGTCCTTGGCTCTTCTACAATGCTTCTCATTCTTTCACTTCTCTGTCAGAAATCTTGTGAGAAGTACCTGGTCGTGGGCAGTTTATAGTGAAAGGATTAGAAAAATTGGGCGAATTGAGAGGCAATTTGGACTTTCATGGTCCAGTATAGACTTGCACAGTTTAGATACAAAAATATAATTTTATTATACAACAGATCATTAAAAAATGTAGGCAGACATGTAATGTGCAGAAGATGCTGACTATTTCAGGAGAGAAGCACTATAACACAATCTGGAAAAGAGATTAAATATCAATTTCCGCAATGGGTTTACGGGAAAAAAAAAAATCTTATCCAGTTGCAAACTCTACATGTTTCACAGTGACTCGCTTCTTCAGGTGTTTCAGAGAGTATTGGATATAATAGAAAGACATAAAATAAAACGACATGTGTACAAAAAAATAAATGGGAAATATACTCTGACTGCAAAAATCTGGGGCAAATTGCCAAAAGAGCTGCCATCATGGTGAAACACTGTATAACTACAGCCTAAATTTAAGAATACGATGTCTATTCAATAATCCCTAGAGAAGGAGTGGGGGCCAAAAAGAAAGTTGGTTCAAGAGCAAAAGATACTCACCAGTGCTGCCAGCACCAAAAACACTGGGCATCACAAGGCCAAGGATGGCAATCAACCGGGCGAGTGCAGGAACCTGATGAAGATACAAAGAAAATGTAGAAAACCATTTCAAAGAGAAAGCAAGAGAAAAAAAATATACCCTATAGAAAAACATCCCAAAATGGGTGTTTACCATGAGGTCTGTAACAAGGATGAGATATCGTCCCAGTCTACCACACCTCATTCATGAAAACAAATCATTCTGATATGTATAATAGGGAAAAAAAAAAAAAACATACATCTTCATATAAATCTATATGACAAGGCAGAGAGTACTAGTTATAAGGTGGAGGTTGATCAATGTTCTGCATGGTTGAAAATGTGTTCTACATAAAATTTAAACCAAACCCTAAACAAGGTAAGGTGAAAATTTAAACCATAAGTCATAGGCTGTATATCCAAATATATCAGAACCAACCTATAAATGGCCATGTAGACACTCACCCAGTCTGAAGTTCAATCACAAAAGGAATCAATATTTCTGTTAGAGCCATTGATATAATGTCTGAAAGCCACTGATTCCAGCAAAAAATCCATACGACGGAGAAGTACATTCAGGTAGGAGTGTTATCACAGCCATGCAACGGTTTCAGTCAGGCGCATAACAACCCAAGACAAACAGACATGTAAGTAATCATCATAAACAGAAATAAAGCCGGTAAATGTTTGAACTTGAACCATAGACTAAAGGAGAGGAATACTGACCGGTCAGCCTGCTCCTCCAAACGACTCCACCGCCATGCACCTTGCCACAAAGCAAGCATAGGGAGACCCGCTCCCATTAAATACATATGTTTTGTATAATACATTTTTGTATCTAAACAAAAGTCTATACTGTACCATGAAAGTCCAAATTGCCTCTCAATTTGCCAATTTTCTAGTTAATTATAGGACGAAGGTACTTCATTATTTCCTTTAAAACTGTGACAATAGCAACGCTAGTAAAGGTTAATAAAGTGCATGTGTAGATGACAATCAATGATAATTAATTGCCCATTTGAGTTTAGGACATGAGAGTTCACATATAAATACCATATAATGATAAAATATTAAAATAAAGTTAGGATAATATCCACAGAAACGGTCCACTAAATAAATAGTAAAAGTCTGTTGTAGCAGAAGGTAAGTGCAAAAGAGTCCATTCATATAGAAGCAGCAGAAGAGGTTGGAATCCAAATCTGTAGTAAAAGTTATCACCCTCTGTTTTAAAAACGCAATGTCGGTTAAAAAAAATTGCAAATCCAACCATGAATGAGTACAAGAGATAAACAGGTGTGGAGCTTCATTTGGGGTTTAACATTCTATCAAGTTTTTACTTTCTGTAACCCCATTGGACAGAAGGCAACAAAGCAGTGGCTCAAGAAGAAGTGCATTAAGGTCCTGGAGTGGCCTAGCCAGTCTCAATAATCCCATATAAAATAGCTGGAGGGAACTGAAGGTTCGCGTTGCTAAAAGTCTGCCTCAAAACCTTAATGACTTAGAAGGGATTTTGTCTCAATGTGTACAAACCTGTTGGCCAACTGCAAGAAACATCTGAGCTCTGTGATTGCCAACAAAGGTTTTGCCACCAAGTACTAAGTCCTGTTTTGCGAAGGGGGTCACATACTTATTTCACTCATTAAAATGCGAATCAATGTATAACTTTTTTGAAATGCGTTTTTCTGGATTTTTTTGTTCTGTGTCTCACTGTTGCAATAAGGCCTCATGTACACTGCTGCTGGCAAACGGACGTTTAGGTGCAGTTGGCCATTTTTTCAGCTGCCCCTGAACTCTTCTGTTATCTTATCAGTACATGTACACAAGGTCGTTTTATAGATGTTTCTAGGCAGCAGCTTTTTTTTTTTAAGATATTTTTATTGAATTTTTTGCATCAACATACAAAAGAAAAACTTTGGTTTTTCATTGCATTGTAATATTGCAGAAATACACTTGAGGGTTAATAAACAGATTCCATTTTACATTTATGTCTCTAGCAGGTGTACATGGTTTAGTTGCACTGCATCTGTAGGAACATTATATAGGGCATCCATTTGGTATAAGGATTAAAGGGCTGGCCAGGAATTTTAGAGGTACTTGTGATCCTTTCCAGGACAATAGTATGGCTTTCTTTGCATAGAAATGGAGGAAACGAAGAAAGTCTCTTTGCATGAGTTGAAATGTGAAGATCCCCAAAAATGCCTAGGAGGCAGTTTTTGGGGTGAAGAATGTTTGGGAGGCCTATTGACAATGAAATTAAAGACCCTATCGATATCCATAAGTTCTGAACTTTTGGACAGGTCCAGAAACCGTGTAAGAAGTCAGCCGCTTGGCAACAACCTTTAAAACAGTCCGCTGTGGGAGCCAAGCCCATTTTATGTAAACTAGCAGGGGTTAAGAGGGATAGATAAAAAAATAATTATGTTAATGATACATACAAGTAATATCATTCAAAGACTGTATCACTGAAATCTGACCAGTCATCCTCTGTGAGTATAGAGGCCCATTTTATCTGGGCCACTCAAAATCTAAAGTTGCAGTCAGACATAAGGGCAGCATAATATGTGGAGATAAGTTTTGTGGGGTCAGGGTGTCACAGTACAGTATTTTCTCTGAGGTTTAACGGTGGGATTTTCCAAAGAGCCAAACTGGGCACGAATGGCATGTCGGAGTTGGTAGTAGAAGAACATATGTGAGCGTGGCAGGTCAAAATCAGCCTGTATCTGTTGGAAGGATTTAAATCCCTGTGTCATATAGATGACACAGGTATTTAACTCCCTTGGAGTACCATCATTGCGGGTCAGGTATAGAGCATAGTTCTTTAAAGTTGGGGTTGAACCACAGAGGGTTATTAGGGGATGTTGACTATGACTCTGGAAATTTTGTAAACTATTATTTTAAACAGGAAGAGCGAGGTAGTTGGCATAGACGTGCCCGAAGCCCAATCTCTGTATATAATATTACGGAAAGTCTCCAGAGAAAATGTGGTGTCTTCCCTCAGTGGATGTACAGGCATTTGCCGCAACCAGGTGTAGCCAGTTATGGTTGTGAACCAGTTGGAAAGCCAAATATAAATAAAAGTTAGGGAACGTTAAACCTGCTATATGCTCCGGTAACCGTAGTGTCTCTACCGCCACCCTTGGGGATTTACCATTCCACAGGAGTTCCGTCCATATTGTATCTATCCGTTTAAAGATGGATTTAGGGATCTTACAGGGTGCGTTGGCTAGTACATATAATGGCTTAGGTAGATCGATCATTTTTAGAATGTTGGCCCTTCCCTCTATCTCAGATGGCAACGTCTTTAGTGAGTCCTGGATATCAGCCAGGTACACCAGGGTGTCATCTGCATAAAGCGAGATCTGTTCCTCTATGGTAGCAATAGGAAGTTCCCTAATCTGGTGGGAGCAGCGTATGCACAGCCAGTGCCTCCATAGCCAGAGCAAATAGGAGGGGCGACAGCAGACACCCTTGCCTAGTGCCTCTGGTAATAGAAAAGGTGTTTGTAGTGTGGGAGTTTACTCGTATGCGGGCCTGTGGGGAGGTGTATAAGGAGTCTTATCCAAGCAATAATGCGGGGGCCAAAGCCATACCGCTGTAGTACTTAAAAAATATAAGGCCATTCCACACTGTCAAAGGCCTTTATTATAAGTTTGCAGAAGAGATGGACATAGTAAGTGTTGAAACTGGGAATACCACTCAGCAGGGACGCCGTCTAGGCCTGGTGTCTTATGAACCGGTAGTTGCGAAATGGCCACCGCAATTTCCTCAACAGAGAGAGGCGCCTCGAAATCTCCACTGCTCTCAGCCGAGAGGGAGGGGAGAGATATCTGGCCCAAGTAGTCATTTGGTTGGGAGTCTGTGTATTATTATGCTCTGGATGAGTACAGGTCATTGTCGAAGTCCCTAAACGTCATCATGATGTCCCTTGGAGCATCATTAATCTGTCCCTGTGCAGTCATAATTCGTGGGATAGAAATAGGAGAGTGTTCAGGTCTAGTCAAATAAGCTAGGAGGTGTCCAGCCTTGTTGCCATGCTCAAAGGATTTTTGTGTGGCATGCAGCATGCGTTTTTGTGTGAGGTCCAGTAAGCAAAGCTCATATTCCCTACGACATTGCAGTCAAGTATCTCTATTAGCTGGACTAGGGTCAGAGGCATAGGTAGTTTCTGCAGATGTCATAGCTGTTTAATTCCCCGGTATGCTGTTGGGTATTTCTATGTAGAATGGGAGTAATGGACATAAAAGTACCCCGCAACGTAGTCTTAAAGGCCTCCCATTGCGTACGTGGGTCCACTGTGCCCGCGTTTTCTTTCCAGTAGTTCACTATACCTTTTATACATTCTCTCTGTGCTATCTCATCCTTCAACCAGTGGGAGGTCAGGTGCCACACACTTGGGCCTGAGCCTGGAAGGAGATCCACCGCCAGGCGGGCATGATTCCATAAACCCCTAGGTAGGTAGGATATGGCAGAGACCACTGGGAGATTATCTTGTGTACCAAATGCCAGATCTATGCAAGACAAGGTGTGAAAAGAATCAGAATGGCAAGAATATTGACACACATCCGAATGTTTAGATCTCCATATTTCGGTGAGTCCATGAACCTGAGCCCAGTCGGTAAAGGAATTGAAGGATCTGTCCCCTCCCCCCAGGCGGTTTATGGCTGGGCTCATTACAGCATTAAAGTTGCCCATGTACAGCATTGGGCCCGGGGGGCCTAGACTGTAGCATAAGTGACAGTTTTACCAGTACATCTGGGGAAAATGAGGCGCTACATAGACAGTCACCAAGGTAATGTCACTGAGGCAATTTGTATTTTTTTATATTTGAGGGGCCTTGTTTTAGAGTCAACCAGGTGGGTCTCCTGGAGACGAATAATGTGGGGGCATTGTTTTTTCCAATCTGAAAATATTAGGGATCGCTGAGGTGATTTTAACCCTCTAGTATTCCAGGAAATTATCTTTAGTGGGCTGGCCATGGCACATCAAACAGTACATAGTATATATGCAGGGGGCTGGTGGCTGAGACATAACATTGCATGCCATGCCACCCAGGATATACACGGAAGAGACATATAATAACAAGTGTAAGGCACTATTCAGGTTAAAGGAAGCACAAATACACATGACAAACTGTACAAGAACAAAAGATTCAAAAACCAAACCAAAAAAAAGAACAACCAAAAAGAGAAAAAAATATAGGAAATCCATGAAAAAACATATACCACCCTCCCCGCTTTGGATCCCTGAACTGAGAAAAACCTTCACTCAAACGAAGTGAGAACTGTCCCGTGGCCATGCCACCAACTGGTACGGAGCCAGCCCTCCCTGTACTACCGGTCTCATAAGTGTACTTAATTTAATTCTAGCTGTTTTGTTTGCCCATATAAATGTAGATGGCATTCCATGCAACTGCACAAAAAAGCTTTTTGGCAACCATTGTGGAGAGTTCCTGAATATATACAGAAACTTAGGAAGGATCTTTACCTTCACCAAATGTATCCGTCCTAATAGCGACAGAGGTAACGTTGCTCATATCTTTAATTTCCTCCCAAGCTCCTGTACCACTGAATCCAAATTCAACGCTGTGAAATTCTCAACCTGTCTAGATATGATTATGCCTAGATATTTAAACTCCGTCACACATTTCAGTGGTACATCTGGGGCAGCATTATCCTGTTCTCCCTGATCAATGGGGAATAGCAAGGACTTGCCCCAATTTACCTTAAGCCATGTAAACAGTGGGCTAGATTCAGGTACATTTGCGCTTTTTTTACGGAGGCGCAGGGCAACGTTTTTGCCCTGCACCCCCGCAAATTTTCTGCGCTGCCCTCGATTCACGGAGCAGTAGCTCTGTAAATTGCGTGGGCGCTCCGGCAAAATGCCCGGCATAAGCGCGCACAATTTAAATGATCCCGTAGGGGGCGGGAATCATTTAAATTAGGCGCGTTCCTGCGCCGAGCGTAGAGCGCATGCTCCGTCGGGAAACTTTCCCGACGTGCATTGCGGCAAATGACGTCGCAAGGACGTCATTTGCTTCAAAGTGAACTTGAATGGCGTCCAGCGCCATTCACGAATCACTTACGCAAACTACGTAAATTTCAAATTTCGCGACGCGGGAACGACGGGTATACGTAACATTGGCTGCCCCTGCTAATAGGGGCAGCCTTACGAGAAAACCGCCGTACGGAAACGACATAAACTGCGTACGCAGGGCTCGAGTAACGTTGTGAATCGGCGTTAGTATGCAATTTGCATACTATACGCTGAGCACAACGGGAACGCCACCTAGCGGCAATCGCAAGAATGCAGCCTAAGATATGCGGGCATAAGAGCCTTATGCCACGCATATCTTAGGCTTCAGTCGGCGTAACGAGGTTTCTGAATACAGAACACTCGTTACGCCCGGGCAAGTAAGCAATTGCGCTGCGTAACTATGGTTACGCAGGCGCAATTGCTCTCTGAATCCGGGCCAGTGAGAAGGTGTTTAACCACTTCCATACAGGGCAATTAAACACCTTCCCGCCCAGACCAATTTTCAGCTTTCAGTGCTCTCACGCTTTGATTGACAATTACTCAGTTATACTACATTGTATCCAAACACAATTTTTATAATTTTTTCTCACAAATAGAGCTTTCTTTTGGTGGTATTTAATCACAGCTGGGTTTTTTATTTTTTGCGATATAAGGGAAAAAAACGCAAACATTTTGTAAAATTTTGCAAAAAAGTAAATTTTCTTCATAAATCTGGGCCAAAATTTATACTGCTACATATCTTTGGTAAAAATACCCAAATTAGTGGATATTATTTAGTCAGTGTGAAAGTTATAGGGCCAGATTCACATAGAATCCCATTTACGTTACACCGCCACAAGTTTTCAGCGTAAGTGCTTGATTCACAAAGCACTTGCCTGTAAACTTGCGGCGACGTATAGTAAATCCGCCTGGCGCAAGCCCGACTAATTCAAATGGGGCGGGGACCATTTAAATTAGGTCCGTCCCTAAAATTACCCAACGCGCATTGCGCTAAATGACGTCGCAGCGTCATTCACGGACGACTTACGCAAACGACGTGAAATTTCAAAATTTCGACGCGGGAATGACGGCCATACTTAACATTGGCTAGACCACCTGGAGGGCAGGTTTAGTTTTACGCCGTGTATCTCTACGGAAACAACGTAAATTTACAGCGACGGGCAAAGCGTATGTTCGTGAATCAGCGTAAATAGTCATTTGCATATTCTACGCCAACCGCAATGGAATCGCCACCTAGCGGCCAGCCTAGAATTGCAGCCTAAGATCCGACGGTGTAAGTCAATTACACCTGTCGGATCTTTGGGAGATCTATGCGTAACCTGATTCTATGAATCAGGCGCATAGTTACGACGGACGGATCTCAGAGATACGACGGCGTATCAGGAGATACGCCGTCGTATCTCTTTTGTGAATCTGGCCCATAGAGTCTACAAGTTAGGGTGAAAATCACTAAAAATTGATCACATCTGATTACACCTGATGTACTGAAGGCTTATCTCATTTCTTGAATAACAATCCAGGAAAGTACAAATACCCCCAAATGACACCTTTTTGGAAAGTAGACAGTCCAAGGTATTTAGTAAGATGCATGTGATTTTTTCGAATTTGTAATTTTTTCACACAATTCTTGGGAAAATTACGATTTTTTTTTTTTTTTTTTTTTTTTTTTTTACACAAACTTATTGTATTGATAGGTTATTTCTTGAACACAGCATATGCATATTTGCAACTACACCCAAAAATACATTCTGAGGCAATACTACATGTGTGAGACTTTTATACAGCCTGGCCACATACAGAGGCCTAACATCCAAGTAGCACCTCCAGGCATTTTAGGAGCAAAATTACACATATAATTTCATGATGACCTATCTCAATTTTGAAGGCCCTGGAGCACCAGGACAATGGAAACACCCACAAAATGACCCCATTTTGGAAAGCTAACACCCCAACGTATAATCTGACGATAATGAGTCTTTTGAACGGTTCATTTTTTTCCAGGTTTCAGAAAATGTGGGAAAAAATTAAAACTCATTTTTTTAACACAAAGTTGCCCATTTATAAGATGTTTCCAACACACTGCATGTACATAGCAAAAATGACACCCCAAAATACATTCTGCTACTCCTCCTGAGTACGGCGATACCACATGTGTGAAACGTTTACACAGCCTGGCCATATACAGAGGCCCAACATCCAAATGGCACCTCCAGGCATTCTAGCAGGATAAAATTATACATATAATTTCCTGACTACCGATCACATTTTTGAAGGCCCTTCATATATCTAACACATAGCAGGTACATACCAAATAACAAAAGATTACCTGTGGTTTTAGTAGTGCAGTTGTCCACAGAGGAGAGCATCGGTCCAGGCAGCAGGCAGGGATGTGGTCAGTGACAGCAAAAGCAATCGTCCAGGCAGCAGGCAGGAATAGACAGGCAGAGATACTGTCAGCACAGCCAAAGCACAGGTCCAGGCAGCAGGCAGAGATGTCCATGCAGAAATACTGTTCGTAGTCAGTAGAGGCAGCAGGCAGAGAAATAGTCAACACAGCCAAAGTATTGGTCCAGGCAGCAGAAAGAAACAGTGGGCCAGATTCATGTATCATTTACGCCAGTGTATCTCGAGATGCGCGGCGTAAGTGAAAATTTGCGCCGTCGTATCTATGCGCCATACCCACAGAACCAGATACGCCTCAAAATAGACTTCTACCTACCGGCGTAACTTTTCTACGCCGGAGCGGCGTGGGCGCATATTTAGGCTGGACGGATCTGGCGCGGCCATGGTTTTTTGGTTTTAAATATGCAAATGAGGGAGATACGCCGTTTCAGAAAAATACGTTTGGCCAGCGCAGGCTACTCCCGGTGCGCGTTACTGGAAATTCCGGCGCAAAGTTACCCCTCATAAAGCAGGGGTAACTTTTCACCAGACTTGCACAGGTCAGCTGGAGAGCAGCTACAGCAGCACTGTTACAGATGACCTGAGCAACCACACTTGCTGGACAACACATCTGTGTGCCAACATGCCAGGGGCAGCCGTGGTCATAGCACTACTGCGTCGACGGGCACGGGAGAGGATATTCCGCACGCGCATTGACGTCTTTGGCATGGGGGAATTGGAGGTGTATCGCATCTACAGATTCAGCCCTGAAGCCATCCTATAAATAGCCACAACCCTGCATGATGACATCACCAGCAAGACACACCGCTCACATGCAGTGCAGCCACTGGTCAAGGTAATGGCAACACTGCATTTCCTTGCTACTGGATCTTTTTAAAGAACAAGTGGAGCTGTGACTGGGATGTCACAATCCACCATGAGCAGATGTGTGCACCAGGTTGTCCCCGCAATCCTCAGACGCATGTCCCACCACTTCATCAAACCCACCCAGGAGGTCCAACGGCAGAAGACAATGACAGATTTCTACACAATTGCCAGATTCCCACGCACTGTGGGGGCCATTGATTGCACACATGTGGCACTACAGCCCCCCGTGAAACAGAGCACCTATACTGCAACCGGAAGCACTGGCATTCAATCAATGTACAGGTGATAGCCGATGCCCAATACCTCATATGGCACGTCCGTGCCAAACACCCAGGGTCCAGCCATGACAGCTTCATATACCGTCAAAGCAACATCCCAACAGAATTTGAACAGAACGTGTACAGGGACAACTGGCTGGTTGGTGAGTGACATGGGTGTCAGACATGACTGTCCCCCCCCCATGATGCAGACATCACGAGGGGCACATGCATGACTAACATCCTCCTGACTTTTCCCTTCCAGGTGAGGCGGCATATGCACTTGGACCCCATCTCATGACTCCATTCCGGAATCCCCAAACCCCAGGAGAGAGAAGATACAATGAAGCACACGCACGTACCCGTGGAGTGGTGGAACGCACCTTTGGCCTCCTGAAGTCCCGTTTCCGATGCCTGGATAAGTCTGGGGGTACCCTGTTGTATTCCCCAAACTTTGTGTGCCAGATCATCGGTGCATGTTGCATTCTGCACAACTTCGCCGTGAGAAAGGGCCTGGAGATTGACCTACGTGATGACCTGACCCCCGAACCACATAATCCCCCCCTGCCCGAGGCTACCCCATCTGCTGAGGGAAGAGCAGTCAGGAGATGCCTCGTGATAGGCTTTTTTTCACGTTAAACACACACATTCATCATGGCACAATGAGAATGCACGCATGCACACCACTGTGGTCCCTAGCACACACACCCCACATTCACATCAAATTGGATTAGACCCAAGTACACCGCTCAGTACTTGGGAGCAGCAACGCCACGCCAAGGCTCCAATTATGTTGCTGTACATTCATACACCTTTCACACGGGTCGTGGGGATCACTTCTCCCCAACGACTGAGGGTGACAAAACTTAATGGCAGGAGTGTCACCCCCCCCCCTTTCACACACACCATTCACACTGAAGCCTGCACTACTGACCGTGTGCAGGGATATAAAAATAAATAACTCATAACCTGAGTAAGAAAGTAAAAAAAACTCATAACCTGAGTATCAAATAAATAGCAAAAAAAATCAACGGCCCTGTCGTGGGCTTCGTCTTGTCCCTAGGCTCCTGGGGCGAGCCACAGCTGGGGGGGGAGGGGCTGGGGGGGCTGGTGGTGGAACCTCCCCCAGTCTCTCCCTGGCTGCCTGGCTGCCCTCCATTACCACGGCTAGCCGGTGGAGGTAGGTATTTGTCCCAGCCTGCATCCGCAGCGGGCGGGTAGTATTGCTGCGCTGCTGACGCCGTGTCAGCCTCCCCTCCTCTCTGACAGCAGCTGCCAGGCTCCGGACCTCTGAGACCAGGCCAGATGTTGTGGCCTGCAGGTCCACCAGACAGGACAGAAGGGCTGCCCCGTTCCCAACAACGTCCTGCAGGCTTTCATTGATGAGCCGACTCTGCCCAGCCTGCTGCGTGATGGCCACCTGCACAGCCACAGTGCAGGCAGCCTGGCTCTCGGCCGAGGAGGCCAGGCTATCTGCGACCCGATGCAGATCCCCCGCAAGACTACCAATATGGCGGGTCTGCCTTGTCTGGTCCCTTGCCAGATGGTCCTCCAACTCCTCAGGGACTCCACAAGTTTTTTTGGAAGCCTTCCTAGGGGCAGGAGAGGCTTGAGGCCGGCTGGATGGGATGTTGTCCCGTGAGGGAGGATCCCTGGATGGGATGTTGTCCCGGTGAGGGGGAATCCCTGGATGGGATGTTGTCCCGTGAGGGGCTGGCCCTGGAGGGGATGTGTCCCGTGAGGGGCTGGCCCTGGAGGGGATGGTGTCCCGTGAGGGGCTGGCCCTGGAGGGGATGGTGTCCCGTGAGGGGCTGGCCCTGGAGGGGATGGTGTCCCGTGAGGGGCTGGCCCTGGAGGGGCTGGTGTCCCGTGAGGGGCTGGCCCTGGAGGGGATGGTGTCCCGTGAAGGGCTGGCCCTGATAGGGATTGAGAGCCCTGAGGGGGTAACTCTCATGAGGGGGGAGGTTTGGGAGGGGCCAGAAATGGGGGTCTCCTCCAACAGATAAACTGCATCCTCCTCTACCCCGACGTGCTCCTCCTCCACTTCCTCCAGCACTAAGGTAGGGGCAGTCTCCACCATGGATGGGGTGGGTCACCCTGCAGCCAATGATGGCCCAGCTCCATCCTGCACATCTGTGGATGACACAAAACATTCAGATGTTGGTGGACCCACACACTTGTCACATGTAACCTCCCCCCCACACACACATGCTACACACCCAAAAGAAGATAAAACACACTTACCTGTCCTCAAGGGCTGTTCCCCAGAATCTAATCCCTCCAGGCCCTCCACAAGCTCCCTATCCAGGAACCTGGCCACGACCATGTCCTCAGGCGTCAGGGTGATCCTGGTGGCTGGTCCTCCACCTGTGCCACTGGCATGCTTTTTCCTGGCAACTAATTTTTCTTTGACCAGTCTCCAGGTCGTTAATCTTCTTGCGGATGTGCTTCGGCTCCCTCTCCGCCACACCCAAAGCATTAACCTATGTGGTTTTTTTCGCATAGATGCGGTTTTATCTGCTTTGCCAGTGTGGCCACTCTGTGGTCCATAGAGGCGGGCCCCATGTTGGGAGAGCCCATCTATAATTACAGCCCTCTCCTCTGGTCTGAAATTAGTCATCCTCCGCTCACCTGAAGAATCTCCAGCAGCCATAATTCCCCCAAAAAACAAGGTGCAAAAGACCTAGCAGGAACAAAAAATGCTTGGGTACTTTTGCACTTGTCGGGCGCATGTCTGGGCATATTTATGCACTGGGCGTAGGCAGTGGGCCGGCGTATCTTAGGGGTCACGCCGGGGCGCAGTTGTGCGCATGTGCAGATGGGGGCAGTCAGCCCGTCGAGGTCACTGCGCATGCGCGGTACAAGTTCCGCCCGACATATCTCCCTACGCCACGGTCGGAGCTTCATTTGCATAGGGTGACGCCCACTTACAGTTACGCCGCCTTACACTGTCTAAAATCCGCCCCGCTGGTACATCTGGGTGAGAAAATGCTTTGTGAATACTGTACCTGCCTCTCCGCGCTGGTTCGGCGTAGCGGAAAAAAGATGCGCTACGCCGGCAGAAAGATGCGCCATTGTATGTGAATCTGGCCCATAGTCCATAAAGTCCTGGGTCATTACAGGCAGCGACATGGTCAGCACAGCCAAAGTATTGGTCCAGGCAGCAGGAAGGATCATCAAGTTTAGGGCCAGGGGGACAGGGGTAGGGGCTTCTCCCACCCAAATCTCTTTGAAGCCTCCGGGCACCCAGACCCTGTTCTGGGAAAACGGAAAACTGGAGCCCCTCACATATGTGAGACCCCTGTCTACTAAAGTAGAAGGGCAAAAGATCAGTCCAAGTGGCAGGAAAAAACATGGTCGATTAACAGGCCGAGGTCGGTACACGTGGAAGTCAGAAACGTGGTTAAAACGGCAGGCAAAGGCATCGTCGGTAAACAGGCTGAGGTTGGTGCACGTGAGAGTCAGAAAGGTGTTTAAAATGGCAGGCAAAGACATTGTCAGTAAACAGGCCAGGGTGAGTTACATGGAAGATAGAAACATGGTAGCAGGCAGGCACAGGTATTAGAAAGGGGGAAATGGCAGTCTGTTACTAATAAGGGGAACTAGTATCTGATGGATCTGTGATAGATTTTGAAGCAATCACCGATACACAGGCCAGGTTGGGAGGGACAATCGGGACAATGATAACTTGTATCTCTTCTAACTCCTCTACTTGAGCATACACGACATCTCTTTTGACGTATTCTTCCGGATTCTGCAGGGGGAATGTTATAGGGAAGATGTTGTTCATGAAGTCGACTGACACTATCAGAGCGAATGCTTCCTGGGGCGGGTCCTTGTTGATAAATCAGGGCAGTGACAATGAATTCATAATATTTGAGGTAGGTGGTGGGTTGGTTTTGGGGTGATTTTTGATAGCAGACAAATTAATTCTGCAGGGCCATGTGAAACAGATAAAATGCTCCTTTCTTATACCAATAAGTTGTCTTTCGGGTTGATAAATAGTGTTGTAGCATCTGATCATTTAAATCCATATTGTACTCATGAACACATTCAGGCTTTACTACAGGGCCACGTCTTCTCTGAAACTCCACCAAGTTGTCATTGTGGATTGTAGTCATCATGTGAACATCCTTCTTGTCCCGCCACTTCATGGCCAACACCTCCTCATTCCTCATGAATGCGGCTTCCCCCTTTTGTAGCCATTTTGGTAGCAAATTCTGTGGGAACCCCTTCCTATTTTTTCGGAAGGTACCGCAGGCCAGGGTTTGTTCACAATACAGGTCACGGAAAAGGGGCAAGCTGCTGTAGTAATTATCTACATATAAGTGGTAGCCTTTTTTGAACAAGGGGTATGCAAGGTCCCAGACAATTTTACCACTGGTTCCTATATATGTGGGGCAATCGGGGGGCTGGAGCTGGGAATCTTTGCCTTCGTAAATACGAAATGTGTGCACATATCCAGTGGCTCGATCGCACAATTTATTCATTTTTACCCCGTACCTGGCTCTCTTGCTTGGGATATACTGCTTGAAATGCAGCCGGCCAGTAAAGTGGAAAAGGGATTCGTCTACACAAATATTTTGGTCGGGGATAAACACTTCAGAAATCGTTTGGTAAAAGAATTTATTAGGGGGCGAAGCTTATATAATTTGTCATGGTTGGGGTGATCTCGGGGAGGGCACTGCGAATTGTCGTTGAAATGTAGAAAGCGCATTATCATATCGAACAGTGTCCTGGACATGACAACAGAAAATAGGGGCATGTGGTGGATGGGGCGGGTGGACCAGTAGGAATGCGATTCGTTTTTCTTTAAAAGCCCCATATTAAAAGCAAGGCCCAAAAACATTTTGAATTCCTCTAGTGTGAGACTAATGGTGGGCCTGTGTGAGGGTAATGACAGGTTACTGATGGCCTGTGTGACGGTACTTATGGTGGGACTGTGCGGCGGTAGTAATAGCGGTACTGATAGCGGTACCGATGGCGGCCTGTGTGACAGATGGGCTGTGACAGATGGGCTGTCAGATCCAGATGCTACCAATGGTGGTACTGATGGCGGTACCGATGGTGGTCTGTGTGACAGATGGACTGTGACAGATGGCCTGTCAGATCCAGATGGTACCGATGGCCGTACTGATGCCGGGGGGGGTGTGTGTGTTGTGCAGACTGTATGTAATAATAAAAAATGTGTTCTCTCACAGATGTCAAATCTCTCCTCTCACAATCGGTGTGTGTGTGAGAGAGAAGGAGAGATCCCTGGAAACCGCCACATTGTTTATACTTGTGACCAGCTGTGAATGGACACAGCCGATCACATGGGTAGCAACCAATTTCATTGGCTGTTTACCCTAATCGGGTATGCGCTGTTTTTTCATTTTCATTTCCCATAAACTTTAACGGTGTTCGCACAATTTTTTTTGCCTGTTTGCAAGTTCTGGTGCGAAACAAACCGGGTGTATTTGGCTCATCCCTACTCTTCAGGTCTACTTCTGTTTGCATTACCTTTGCTCTCTGTCTAAAAAAAAAAACTCACTGCTGTGAGTAGCCAATTTAGGCCCTGAACCAGGTCCTCCTTTATTTATATTAGTTACTAGCCTGCTAAATTGTATCCCCTTTTTTTCTTGCTGGTTGGCCTAAGAAGGAGTTAATGAGCGATGACATCCAACTGCATGGAATTTATTTTCTGCTAGACAGCAACCAACTTGTCTGGTTCTAGATAAAGAGGGGATTGTCTGACTTTACCTGATGCTGACACCTTTCACTGATGGGTTGGGATTCACCTGCAGTCATGTTTCCCATTAGCACCCCAATAGAGTTTTTGCACTCCCTAAATGCTTGTTGGCTCCATACCCTTTTTTTTTAATAATCTTTATTTTTCAAATTAAAGACTAAAACAATATGACCTTTCTGATGCTTGGTTTGAATTTCAGCAAGTCATCTTCACCAAGTCTAGATGCCTAAATGCATTGCGTTTCTGCCATGTAATTGGCTAATAAGTAATTTGTGTTACCAAGCAATTGAACAGATTTACCTAAAAAACTGGCCCGTGAGTGTATAAAATGTAAAGCGCTGCGTAAATTGACGGCAGTTTCCTGTAGTTGGATCTGGACCGCCATGCGGTCCTTAGTGCCATCAAGGGCCAGATCACCTGCTCTTGCTTTCCACTCTCTGATCAAGAACATTGTGCAAGAGGTCTTTCATATGACTCCGCCATTTTAACCTATCAGAGACATTCCCTGTACCTGTATTAAATAAACCTTGTTCTCTGCTCCTTGCACTTTTCTGGCTATAGTTTTCCTATGCCAGACCATGGCTAAATAGATTCAATTTGTAAGTGTTATCTGCAGTGGCGGCACGTGCATTGTGGGTGCATGGGCACCGCCCCCTCCCTAACACCTTGCCACCCCTTTCAGAACATATGAATTACATGTGTATTTTGAAGCACATGGCAGAAGAAGATGAACTTGTCGTTCTGTAGGATAGGTACACCCTGATCTAGGTCTCTTCTCCCATGAAGCCTTTACTTTGAAAAAATGTAAATAAAAAGAGGGGTATTCTGGTGGTTCTCATAACCCCGTATTTGCCCAGAGTGTGCGGGTCTGGATCTGGTGTTTCAAGAAACAATATAACACCTAATTCTTGGATGCTGGCTTTAAAGCGGAGGTCCGCTGAAAAAAAAAAATATTAAAAGACAAATACTGCAGCTGCTGACTTTTAATATATGGACACTTACCTGTCACGTTGCGCTGCGTGTCCTCACTGTTCCCTGCTGCCTTCTGGGACCTGTGTGTCTAACAGAAGACAGCGGGGGATGACAGAGTAGGCACCGGAAGTAGCATAGGTCACCTCGATCACCAAGGTGATCTATGCCCGGAAGTGGGAGAAAATACCTGTATTACACAGGTATCTGCTCCCTCCTCCCCCTGAAAGGTGCCAAATGTGACACCGGAGGGGGGGGGGATTCCAAAATTATCACTATGTAACACCCTACTAGTTGCTAGGTGAGGTACATTTAGTTGACTCCTCTGTAGGCAGAGGAACAGGGGTTAATTTGTTTTCAAATGTGCAGTGCTTTAAGGCTGTGGCTCTGTTACCACCCCTATCTTCAAATATTCACTAGATATTTCTTGAACTTAGAGGGAGAAACAGAGGTTGCAGCCTGAATATATTTATGAAGTTCCCACCAATCCCTGAGGAGGCAAGGCTCAGTAGGTGGGGGAACAGTCCCAGACTGTTAGCAGCCTGGCAGTAGGGGAGCAGGGTTTAGGGTCCAGTTCCCTGGAGGGGACCTCTGTGATAGGGGCTCTGCTCCTGTGCAGAAGGAAGGTGAAGAGGGAGAAAGAGACAGAGCGAGAGGAAGAAAGGAGCAGCACTCCTGAGAACCAAGGCCTGGCCTGTATAGCAGAATGCCCATACAGTAACCTCTTGGTTTTCAGGAACCAATTAAAGGGATTGAGTGAGTAACTTTCATATTACTTTACCCCAAGCCTGTACAGAGAGGACAATAAGGCTGCAATATTTTACATGTCCAGGACCAGGGGACAGTTTAAAGCCAGTGCAAAGCAGCCAGAAGCAACCCCATATCTCTAGCTTGGGACAGCAGTAGCCAGGTGCCTTGGTATTCTTGCACAGAGCATCACCTGTATCTTCAGTTTGGAAACTTTTTTAGTTATCTTGAGCGTTGAGAAGTTCAAGTTTTACCCTAAATAAACAAAACAAACCCCACTAGACTGATTATTGAGCCTGTGAAGAAAGTGTGAACATTTCTTTCACCTGGCTTTGTGGGGGAAAGACCCAGCAACTCCTACAGGAGTGAGCACTACACCTATAATGCTGAAAGCTAGGAAGTCCATCTGGGAGGGGGACTTTGCTTGATGTAGTTACAGAGGCTTCCACCCCAGGAATTTTTCCAAGAGATGACTCCCTTCTTTCCTGTAGTTGAATCTGGACCACCATGTGGTCCTTAGTGCCATCAAGGGCCAGATCACCTGCTCGTGCTTTCCACTCTCTGATCAAGAACATTGTGCAAGGGGTCTTTCATATGACTCCCCCATTTTAACCTATCAGAGAAATTCCCCTCTCTGCTCTGACTCAAAAGGTAATTTTACTTGCTATTACCTTGGCTAAATAAGAGTCTCAACTGGCGGTTTCATCCTGTAAAGGAGTCTTTTTTTGTTCTTTACTATGGAAAAAGTGGTTTTAAGGCCTAGACCATTATTCCTCCCAAAGTGTTCATCTGCCTTTTACGTGTCACATTATCCTTTCATCTTTATGTTCAGCTCCAATTCACCAGAAAAGATTCTGTCCACTGTCTGGATGTGGTTTGGGTTGGCCAAGTGTATCTTAATGCCACTTCTTCCTTTAGCAAAATGGGTTCTCGTTATGTGATATCAGAATGGCCCAGGAATGGATTCCTGGCTTCTAAAACCACAATTTCTAGCTATCTAAAGCATACCATTGTTGAAGCTTATGGTCTCAATGATCAGGTTTCCCAGATTTGTCAGGCTGTCACCTGGTCTTCAGTTTACAATTTCCAAATTTTATGAGATGAACGTTTTGGACAGTTCTATTGTCCAACTTCACGTGTCCTTTTGGTGAGTCCTTCGAACTGCAGGCAGTTCCCTATTTTAGGACATCCTGTGTTTCTAAATGGACTTCAAGAAAATGACTTTACAGTGAGTACAAAATTAAAATTTTCTGAACTTGCTAAAAAAGTTTGTCTGTAAACTGAAAACGAATCCAGTGAGCACATCAAAGGACTGATGAGCGGCACTATATTGCGTTTTTGTTTTTAGTTTTTTTAAAAGGCATTAAGCGTTTGAACTTAAGCAAGTAGAGTGGTCTTCACAAAGCGTATATTGGCCTTCTTATTTAAAGAGGTCACATAGATCTGGTGAGTGAGCATTTTTTTCCATTCGTACTGGGTGGAGTGTGGTCTCACAGTGGTTGAGGAGAAGAACACACATCTTGACAAATATTAAAGCAGAGTTCCACCCAAAAGTGGAACTTCCGCTGTAAGGACTCCTGACCTCCTGACATGCCACAATTGACATGTCATTTTCTTTGGGGGGGGGGGGGGGTGAGTGGGTACCTGGTTTTGACAGGTACCCTGCTACCACCTGTGCTCATGGTGACGCAGCGCAGAGTGGAAGTTCTGCTCTTCCCTCCCTCCTCCCTCCCTTCAAGCTTCTGGGACACGTCACAGGTCCCAGAAAATTTCCCGGGCATTCAGAACACGCAGTGCGACTCGTGCATGCGCAGTGCACACACGGCTGTGAAGTCGCAAACTGTCACAGCCGGGTGCCCACACTTGCAATGCCGGCACCACGGAAAGTAGAAGGAGAGAAGAGAGGCTTCAGGGGCCGCATCACTGGACCATGTGACAGGTAAGTGTCTGTTTATTAAAAGTCAGCAGCTACACTTTTTGTAGCTGCTGACTTTTAGTAAACACAGAAATGGGTGTAACTCCTCTTTAAGGACTTGTGTTGCACCATGGACATTTAACCACTTAAGGACCTGCTCATGTATATATACGTCCTGTTTTTAAAGATGGATATCTCGGTAACGGCAGCAGCTGCTGCCACAATCGAGATATCCATCTTTTCAGTGAGCGGTCCTGTAAATGATAACTGTGGTCTCCGCGGCGGATTCGCAGCGAGATCACCGTTATCGGCGGCGGGAGAGGGGCCCCGCGTCCTCCGCCGCTTACCGGAGCAGTCGGCAGCGGCGGAGGCGATCGGGTCCTCTCTCCTGCTCGACAGGGATACGAGTAAGGGCAAGATAGCCCCCACCCGTCCCCATAGCATATTTTCTTGTTGTCATTTTTTCAAATTACACATTTTTTTTGCATCTAAGTCTAAATATGAGATCTGAGGTCTTTTTGACCCCAGATCTCATATTTAAGAGGACCTGTCATGCTTTTTTCTATTACAAGGAATGTTTAATAGGAATAAAAGTGATCCATTTTTTTTTCCAGTGTAAAAATTAATAAAATAAATAATAAATAAGAAAACAACATTTTTTTTTTAAAAGTGCCCCGTCCCGACGAGCTCGCACACAGAAGTGAACGCATACGTGAGTAGCGCCCGCATATGAAAACGGTGTTCAAACCACACAAGTGAGGTATCACCGCGATCGTTAGAGCGAGAGCAACAATTCTAGCCCTAGACCTTCTTTGTAGCTCAGAAGATGCAACCTATAGAATTTTTTAAACGTCGCCTATGGAGATTTTTAAGGGTAAAAGTCTGACGCCATTCCACTAGCGGGCGCAATTTTGAAGCGTGACATGTTGGGTATCATTATACTCGGTGTAACATTATCTTTCACAATATATAAAAAAATTGGTCTAACTTTACTGTTGTCTTATTTTTTTATTCAAAAAAGTGAATTTTTTCCAAAAAAAAGTGCGCTTGTAAGACCGCTGCGCAAATACGGTGTGACAAAAAGTATTGCAATGACCGCCATTTTATTCTCTAGGGTGTTAGAAAAAAAATATATAATGTTTGGGGGTTTTAAGTAATTTTCTAGCAAAAAAATGTTTTAATCTTGTAAACGCCAAATCTGAAAACAGTGGTTAAAGTAAAGCGGAATAGTGCATATACTGTATATAAATCTATTTTCTCACGTTTTGTATGTTTGAGTACTTTGAGACATTATTGCACGTAGTGATTATTGCAATTGTTAGTGTGTATAGTGCCACTGATTCACAAAGCAAGGGGCAACTGACACTATACATAAGGAGGGATTTTAAGTTTAGGAGCGCAAGGTCCATTTTACATGTGCAGGAAAATGATTCAATAATATCACATGGTTATATAATCTATATAATGTCTTCTTAAATTTGTATTCACAAAACATAATTATTTTTAACATAAAACAGCTTGGTTTAAAATAAATGAAGTAATTGCATGAAATTCTAGTGCTGTCTGTCAAATTATTTTAATTTAACAGAGTTTTGTTTTCCCCTGGGGGGAGACTGAACCTGATAATCCTTAAGGATTATACTATTTAGAGAGGCACTCACATGAATTCTGGGGTTGTTGATTAATTTGCACTAGGCAAAATAGCTTCAGCACACTGTAGAGCCTAGCACCTGTCATGGCTTTATGAAACCATTCAAATAAACAAGATATACATAGCAGAAAAATATCCAGCACTTTTAACTACAACATAGTAAGTAAATAACCATGTGGCATACTTGGATGACAAGTTATTTGGCTAACATTTAAGAATGCATAAAGAATTGTGAGACATATTATTATAACACAGATAATTATACAAGAACTAACAGAGCCTTTGTGATTGAAAAATTCTACACCTTTGTAATTTGAGGCTTGAGAAAATGTATGCATTGTGCATTCTAGGCCAGTAGGACATTTAAAGTGACCTCACTATAGCACAGCTAATAGGTGAATATACATTACACAATGTCCTCCCTGATCACTAGTACTACTGTGAACTTGCACTGGGTATAACCAATAATTATGTACAATGTGGGCCGGATTCAGATACATTGGTGTATCTATCCACATGGCGTAACGTATCTCAGATACGTTACGCCGCCGTAAATTAGGGCGCAAGTTCCGTATTCAGAAAGAACTTGCGCCCTATGTTATGGCGGCGTAACGTATGTGGTCCGGCGTAAGCCCGCCTAATTTAAATGTGGATGATGTGGGTGTGTTTTATTTAACCACTTAAGCCCTGAGCCTGTGTGATGCAATTGCCTATATGTCTCAGTTTAATTCTCCCTGCTAATTTAATGCTGTGGGTTAGAGGTAACAGGTGTTTTCATGTGTGACTCATCTATCTCTGTAAAGACTGTTCATCTGTTAAATAAGGCTAGCTTTTGAAAGGCCTTTAATTGTGTGACAACGCTGTCTACAACCTAGTGATGCTCAGAGGTGTTAATAGGTGTCAAACTGGATGCAGACGAAACGTCTGCCTAGGAAACTCAAGTGTGTGAAGGTGGTTTATTGTTATGCTGTTTAAGGAATGTGCAGTGATTAGACATGATAATTGTCGGTCGGTGCCGACCTGTCTAGAATGTTTTAGTAATTAGCCTTAGTGTGTGATTAGGGGGGGTGGAGATTTCATTGTTGCTTGAATGTCTTGGACTGTATAAAAAGCTGATAAAAAAACCATTAAAGGTGTTGTTCCAGCAGTAAGCTTGGCATGTGTGGCTTATTGGGGCGACTCCAGGAATATTCCCCCTTGTGGAATATTGGGTGATTATCTTTATGGGAAGAAGGGAAGACTTTGACGGGGATATCATTCTAATACCGTCACAAATGGTTGGCAGCAGCGGGATTTTCCCTTCTATTCCCCTTTACACCCGGATTCCAAGCAGACACTGGAAGAACTACTGGAAGTTCGTGGAAGGATTGCTAGCAACAAAACCAAGCGGGTCATCATAGCAGAATTAATGGAGATAGACCAGGAGGACGGGATTGCAGCAACGCCAGCAGTACAAGAGATGGAGACACCAGTGATTCAGGAAGAGGAATCACCAGCCAACAAGCTAATGAGAGAGAAGCTAGCATGGTTCGGTCCGAACCCAACAGCGGATGTGGTGCTGAAAGTGATGGACCTGTTAGCGGAGGAGGCTAAAGAAATAAGAGACGCAGAACTACAGGAGGCTAAAGAAATAAGAGACGCAGAACTACAGGAGGCTAAACAAATAAGAGACGCAGAACTACAGTTAAAACTGGCAGCAGTCCGACAAGCAGCCGCACATTCTCCAAACAGTGAGTACAGCACAGCAGACACAAGGAAGATTCCGTTTAGCGCTTTTAAAGCTTTTGATGAAAAAGACTGTGAAATTGATAACTACCTGGCAGACTTTGAGCGACAATGTAACCTGCACCGAATAGCTAGAGGAGAGTGGGTTGCAATATTGTCAGGCAAACTGTCAGGCAAAGCTTCTGATGCTTTCCGGACCGTGCCAGATCAAGATATCCATAGCTACACCCGGGTTAAAGAAGTGCTCCTGGCTCGTTATGCAGTAACCCCAGAGTCCCACCGACAGAAGTTCAGGGACTCACGCAAAACCACGAAAGACTCTTACGCGGAATGGGCATGCCAGTTATCCCTGTCGGCCTCTAACTGGGTTAACAGCAGCCAGGCCACCACTGCAGAGGACATTTTGCAACTAATGCTCCTGGAGCAATTTTACAATCACATCCAGACGGACGTCAAAGACTGGGTGAGAGATCGCAGGCCCATGACTCTACCAGAGGCCGCTAAGTTGGAGGATGAATATGCGGATACTCGCAAGACAAACCAGGTCACGCCACAGGTACAACCTCCACGACCAACAGTGCCCCACACCCACCAGCCGCTAGATACCAACCTCCTAACAGACCGGTGACATCTAGCCCTCGCTATCCACGCCAGGAGGACAACGAACAACGCTGCTTCCGGTGCAAACAGCTGGGTCACTTCAAGCAGAATTGCCCCATGAATGACAACACCAGGTCAAATTGGTCTCAACCTGGGTACCGCCCACCAGCAGCAGCCCATTGTGTAGACTCGGCTTGGGATCTCCAGGAGCTGGGTCAGGAGGAACCATTGGACACCCTTTACGAAGTCCTCACGGTACAATCTGTTATTACGGACAACAGGGAACACCATTGTCAGCCGGTCATGGGCGACAGCCATGAGCCAGAGGGGCCTTGGAGGGAGCTGGGCAGAAAGAGGCACCGCCGGCTACCCCCCAAGAAGAAGAGGTCCTGGAAGCCGTATAACAAGCTGACCTGGGAGGAGAAGAAGCGACTGGAGGAGAGGGAGTCGCAGCGGGCGTCCCAGATGCGGGCCGAGATGTTCGCCAAGGGCCCACCGGTGGCCCCTTACACCACCACCCAGTTCCTGATGATGAAGGACCACGTGGAGAGCCTGCAGGACATGAGCAAGCAGGATCTGATCCGTGAGTACATAGAGCTGGAGGAGTGCATAAGCCGCATGGAGGAGGAGAACAACCACCTGAGGTCACAGCGGGCTGACCCCCCCAGGCTCCATGAACTGGAGATGGAGCTGGAGAAGCTCAAAGAGGAGAACCGGCGGCTGCGGAGGGAGCAGAGGGTGGCTGACCCTATGACCCCCCCGGACTCTGAGCACCAGTGCTACAGCATTTCAACAAATATAACTTTTTCTTTTTATGAATCTCCTGTGATTGTCACTTCAGAGCCATAACCTGCCCCTCCCATAGCGGGACACCTAGACGGCGGCACACAGACCCATTCGCCGTCTTCACACTGACTTCTGGTGACTCTGCAGATCGCACAAAGACTTGGGGACTGACCGGCGTGTGATCTGACGACCCGGTGGCATACCTGAGTCGGGAGCAGTTGCCAAGGGAGGTCAGTTATGCCAAACGGAGTTAACCTCGGACTAAAAGCTCTGAACCCGTCAACCCTACTGGACCAGGGAAGGTCCAACCGGGTTTGCCGGAGCAGGGAGAAAAAGGGGGGCAATTGTGATGCAATTGCCTATATGTCTCAGTTTAATTCTCCCTGCTAATTTAATGCTGTGGGTTAGAGGTAACAGGTGTTTTCATGTGTGACTCATCTATCTCTGTAAAGACTGTTCATATGTTAAATAAGGCTAGCTTTTGAAAGGCCTTTAATTGTGTGACAACGCTGTCTACAACCTAGTGATGCTCAGAGGTGTTAATAGGTGTCAAACTGGATGCAGACGAAACGTCTGCCTAGGAAACTCAAGTGTGTGAAGGTGGTTTATTGTTATGCTGTTTAAGGAATGTGCAGTGATTAGACATGATAATTGTCGGTCGGTGCCGACCTGTCTAGAATGTTTTAGTAATTAGCCTTAGTGTGTGATTAGGGGGGGTGGAGATTTCATTGTTGCTTGAATGTCTTGGACTGTATAAAAAGCTGATAAAAAAACCATTAAAGGTGTTGTTCCAGCAGTAAGCTTGGCATGTGTGGCTTATTGGGGCGACTCCAGGAATATTCCCCCTTGTGGAATATTGGGTGATTAACTTTATGGGAAGAAGGGAAGACTTTGACGGGGATATCATTCTAATACCGTCACAGCCTGTTTTTCAGATTCAGGATTTACAAGACTAAAACCCCCAAAAATTATATATATTTTTTTCTAACACCCTAGAGAATAAAATGGCGGTCATCGCAATACTTTTTGTCACACCGTATTTTCGCAGCCGTCTTACAAGCGCACTTTTTTTGGAAAAATTTAACTTTTTTGAATTAAAAAATAAGACAACAATAAATTTGGCCCAATTTTTTTATATATTGTGAAAGATAATGTTACGCCGAGTAAAATGATACCCAACATGTCACGCTTTAAAATTGCGCCCGCTCGTGGCATGGCGTCAAACTTTTACCCTTAAAAATCTTGATAGGCGACGTTTAAAAAATTCTATAGGTTGCATTTTTTGAGCTACAGAGTAGCTCTAGGGCTATAATTATTGCTCTTGCTCTAACGATCGCGGCGATACCTCACTTTTGTGGTTTGAATACCGTTTTCATATGGCGGCGCTACTCGCGTATGCGTTCGCTTCTGCGCGCGAGCTCGTCGGGACGGGGCGCTTTAAAAAATTTTTTTTTTTGTTTTCTTATTTATTTTTATTCATTTTATTATTTTTTACACTGAAATAAAAAAAATAAAAAAATTATCACTTTAATTCCTATTACAAGGAATGTAAACATCCCTTGTAATAGAAAACAGCATGACAGGTCCTCTTAAATATGACATCTGGGGTCAAAAAGACCTCAGATCTCATATTTAGGCTTCAATGCAAGAAAAAAAAAAAAAAAAAGGAAAATTTGTCATTTAAAAAAATGACAACAAAAAAATTGTCTCTTTAAGAGGCTGGGCGGGACTGACGTTTTGACGTCACTTCCGCCCAGCAGAGCTATGAGGACAGGTGGGGGCCATCTTGCCCTCACTACAGTCCTCACCTCTCCAGGCGGCAGCATCCGATCTCCTCCGCCGCTACCGACGGCTCCGGTAAGCGGCGGAGGGCGCGGAAAAGCAGCGGGAGGGGGGGGGCCCTCTCCCGCCACCGATAACGGCGATCTCGCGGTGAATCCGCCGCGGAGACCGCCGTTATCATTTACACGGCAGCCCACTGTAAAGGTGGATATCCCGGTTCTGGCAGCAGCTGCTGCCGTTACCGAGATATTCAGCTTTAAAAATAGGACGTATATATACAGTGGGCTGTCGTTAAGTGGTTAAATTTAGTGTGACCCCACGTATTTGACGTTTTTTTACGAATGGCGCATGCGCCGTTCGTGAAAGAATCCCAGTGCGCATGCTCGAAATTACGCCACAAATCGTCATTGCCCTAATCGCAAACGACTTACGCAAACAAAGTACAATTTTCAAAATTCGACGCGGGAACGACGTCCGTACTTAACATAGGATACGCCTCATATAGCAGGGGTAACTTTACGCCGGAAAAAGCCTAACGTAAACAACGTAAAAAAATGCGCCGGGCGGACGTACGTTTCTGAATCGGCGCAACTACCTAATTTGCATATTCCTCGCGGAAATATACGGAAGCGCCACCTAGCGGCCAGCGGAAATATGCAGCCTAAGATACGACGGTGTAAGACACTTACGCCGGTCGGATCTTAGGGAAATCTATGCGTAACTGATTCTATGAATCAGTGCTGTTTATTTAAATTTACCAATTTGCCATTTATAGATGTACCACAGTAAAGAGGTTCTCTAGGCTGTCTTTTTTTCATTTTGGTTTTGGGTAGAGTGGTGAAGGATTAGTATTATTGTCAGATTTTTCATTGCGGTTTGTGATTCTGTTGGAAAGATTCACTCATGTTCTCTTCTGGTGACCTTTGTTATTAGAGACATTGACATTGACATTGGTCAAAAATCTTTTAAGGAAACATGATTAACCACTTCCATACCAGGTACTTACGCAGCTTCCCGCCCAAGCCAATTTTCAGCTTTCAGCACTGTCGCACTTTGAATGGCAATTGCGCGGTCATGCTACACTGTACCCAAACAAAATTGGCGTCCTTTTTTCCCCACAAATAGAGCTTTCTTTTGGTGGTATTTGATCACCTCTGCAAATTTTTTTTTGCGCAACAACTAAAAAAAGGCTGAAAATTTGGAAAAAAAATTACGTTTTTATTTTTTTCTGTTAATTTTTTTGTAAATAAGTTTTCTCTTTCAATTACGGGCACTGATATGGCGGCACTAATGGGCACCGATGAGATGGCACTGATGGACATCGATGAGGTAGTACTGACGGGCACAGATGAGGTGGCACTGATTGGCGGCGCTGGTATGCGACACTGATGGGCACTCATAGGCGGCACTGATGGGCACACATAGGCGGCACTGATGGGCACACATAGGCGGCACTGATGGGCACACATAGGCGGCACTGATGGGCACTCATGGGCGGCACTGGGCACTCAGGCGGCACAGATGGGCACTCATGGGCGGCACTGATGGATACTTATGGGTGGCACAGATGGGCACTGATAGGTGGGCACTGGGCATGGATGGGCACTGTGGGGTGGCACTGATGGACACTGGGGTGGCGCTGATGGACACTGGGGTGGCAGCACTGATTTTTGCCAGGTTGCCAGTCAGTGCCCATTTGTGGGCACTGATTGGCATCTTTTTTATTTTTTTTAATGCTTTTTTTTTAATTTTTTTTTTAGACTTTTTTTTTTTTTTTGCGGCCTTTTTTTTTTTTTTTGCCCACCCTGGTGCTCCAGGGTGGGCATCCCTGGTGGTCCAATGTGGCGATCCGAGGGGGGGCTGCGCTGATAAACAATCAGCGCGAACCCCCCCTGTCAGGAGAGCCGCAGATCGGCTCTCCTCTACTCGCGTCTGTCAGACGCGAGTGAGGAAGAGCCATCAACGGCTCTTCCTGTTTACATCGTGATCAGCCGTGGTTGGACACGGCTGATCACGTGGTAAAGAGTCTCCGCCGGATGGGGACCCAATGGGGTCAACTGTCAATATTGGATTTTCATTCAACTTTTGTTTCCATAGCAGGAAATGGGGGGAAGTCTCCCCAATGTGCACCCAGACATCAATATAGAAAAAAAATCTGACATTAACCCCCCTCCCCCCCCAAGAAAAACAGGTCGTTGTTAGAGATAAAAAGTGGGATGAAATCAATGATCGGTTTTGACTGTAATGAGAAAAATTTAAGGAACAGGATGGAATTTTGTTTTTGGACAAATGAAAAACTGAAAGTGATTTTCATTTAGAAAAATTCAAGGCACAAAACATACCTGTTTAATACATCTAAGATTGCAATCAAGTAGAAGGTCTGGATGTAACTTTAAGGGCTTTTAAACAAAATTAGTTGGCTCAATGATGGCAATATAGAATGCTGTGCCACATGTTTTTCAGACTATCCATATGAATGTTGGAACAAAATTCTACAGGTGAATAACTGCAATTGATTTCTGCCCATATATATTACAGGGTGATTGCAGAATGGATTGGACTGTCTTCAGGGCAACAAATACACCATCGAATTATAGGCAAGGACACAGACCAACTGTAAAAATGTGCTCTGGGGTGTCTTAATTCTAATAAAGGACCACTGGTTCTTAAGGCTCCATTCACACTTGTGCGACTTAAAAACAAGTAACAAGCATGCAGGAACTGAAAGCATAGTAAATCATATGTTTGATAGTAGGCCCCCTAGTAACACTCTTGAAGGTTTTAGAATGTTGTCTTAGTAGCTAGAATGGACTTTAACTACTTAAACCTGAGCTTCTTTCTTTGATTTGGTGTTTACAAGTTAAAAACAGTTTTTTTGCGCTACAAAATTACTTAGAACCCCCAAACATTATATATATATATATATATATATATATATATATATATATATATATATATATATATATATATATATATATTAACACCACCAGGCCAGTCTGAGGGAGGGGGGGTCACTAATGTAAGGGGGGAGTGAATACAATAATGTAAGGGAGCACTGATATAAAGGTTCCCCCTTATATCAGTAACCCCCCTTACCTTAGTGTATTCTTTCTGCAGAAGGTTGTCTCTGGTCATCAGACCCCCCCCCCCCCCCACATTCCCAGAGTCACAGGTTTCCCACTTGATGATTGCTTCACTTTTACCACTTTTACCTGAAATTTGCTGTTAGGAATATATATATATATCCCTATGTGATTTTATATCTGTCTTATCTATATATAATACGCTCTTCAAATGTGCTTTAAAGTGCATGGTTTTCCCTTTTATGAACAAAAAAATCATGGCGTTATGTTGTTGGGCTTGTATAATAATACTATGGGGCTGGTATGAAATTTTTTACAGGGCTGGTTTTTATTCCCAGTCCGGCCCTGATCTGGGTCATTTTGGAAGTTTCTGTTGTCATTATGATATAAAAAGAGTAAACACAGTTGATTGATAATAAATGGCTTTAGCCAAACTCTAACCATGACTGAAAGAAATGTTTTTGTGTTACCATTCATATTCTCTGACAAATTGTGATAAAATCATAAATTCTGCCAGGGTATGCAAACTTATGAGCACAAATGTACATAACTTTAAAAACAAACAGTAATTCTATACATCACAAATGCTGTGACACTTGAACGATTATACTTTCTGTGTATTTTTAATTGCTCGACATGTTTTGTGGACGAAGATACTGCTTCTTCAGGAGATTTATTTTACACATACATATAATACCGTAGTATAGAGCGATTACCAATTTCAAACTATAAATCAAAAAGAGACATATATTAATCGAAAATAACACATATTCATCAATATATGTTAAAAACAAGTTTTAACAAAAACATATTGCATTTCATTTGGTGGTCCCCCAGACGGATGAACTTACCCAGAACGCAGCCAGACAGGTGACCCATAGGAGGAGGCCAGGCCCCAGAAGGCATGGGAGCCTCACAAACAGACAAACCAGATTATATTATCTAATCAGAGAAAATAGAGAATTGATAGTGATAGTATCCATAAACTCATAATAGTCAAAAAAGAAGAAAGAAAAAAATGACAACTGTTTACATCAGGGGTGCCCAACCTTTTGAAGAGCAAGGGCCACTTAAGCGATTTGGTAACTGGTCGCGAGCCACAATGAGCGGAGTCGGTGGATGGCAGCCCACTCGGCTCTATAGAGCCCACTCTACTCTCAGCAAACCAAACTTGCAGGTAATAGAAGTCTATGGCTCAGTGCAGGTAACCGTAAGGTGCACTTCTCTGTACCTGTGGATCAGTTTGAAAGCAGCCCAGTAACCACTACAGAACAGATATGCCCATATATACATTGTGATTTTAGTAATAAACTTACCTTTAATAACATTATTCTATTCTATTTTTTTCCATCCCAGAGCAGGAGGTCGCGGGCCACATCAGAGGGCTCCGTGGGCCGCTGGTTGGGCACCCCTGGCTTAGGCACTTTGAGTAATTTAGGTATATTTGCTGTTTTTTTTCTTTTTAAATATGTAGACCCGGGGTGCCCAACCTTTTGAAGAGCGGGGGCCACTTAAGCGACTATAGAGCCCACTCAAGTCTTTTTTTAGCGGATTAGATTTGAGGTAGGTGTTTGTAAACAGACACAAGTCCATTTACATCTGCCACTCCTTAGAGGTGAATGGAGGGTCCGATTGGGTCAGACTGACCGTGTGAAAGGGGCCTAAAGCTGCTTTCACACTGATGCACTGTTTACCTGCACCGCGGGTTCATCTGTGGCTGTCCTGCAGGTTAGCTGCACTTTGCCATAGACTTCTATTATATCCTATAGGTGTGGTGCACTTTCAGAAAGCTCACCAAACTTGCAGGTAATAGAAGTCTATGGCTCAGTGCAGGTAACCCACAGGTGCACTGCTCTGCACCTGCACATCAGCCCAGTAACCACTGGAGAACACATATGCCCATTTATACACTGTGATTTTAGTAATAAACTTACCTTTAATGACAGTATTCTATTCTATTCCATCCCAGAGCAGAAGGGTCGCGGGCCACATCAGAGGGCTCTGCGGGCCACGTGCGGCCCCCGGGCCACTGGTTGGGTCCCCTTGGTTTATATCATACCAGGGCAATCAATGCACACATCCAGGAAAACCCAGTAAGCCTCTGCAGGGATCGAGGGATATGGATATCCACTGTTTTTAAAATAAAAATAAAAAACCCTAAAGAGAGGCAGAGGAGAAAGAGACTCCTATGAGTCGCCTGTCTGGTTGCGTTCTGGGTAATTTGACCCATCTGGGGGAACCACCACATGAAATGCAATATGTTTTTGTTAAAACTTGTTTTTAACAGATCTATGTCTCTTTTTGTTTTATAGTTTGAAATTGGAAATCGGTCTATACTATCACATGTCGAGCAATTAAAAATACACAGATGGTAGAATCGTTCAAGTGTCACTGTATTTGTGACATATAGAGCTGTTTATTTTTAAAGTTATGTATTTTAATAATGAATTTTGTAATAAAATTAAAATTGTATTAAGATTGTCCCTCTCTAATTTGTACAGTACCATTAAAGTCAATTCTAGCCTCCCCCCAAACTTCTCCCCAGGAAAAAGTTTATTATCAACCTCCTAACTGGGGAAGGCCTAGCCTGGGCCTCCCCTTATGTGGAGCAAGACAATGTCATCCTGAATCATTTCAAATTGTTTTGTGGCTGCTATTAATCAAGTTTTCGATGATACTAACTGCTGCGCTACTGCCGAGGCAAGTTTGCCCAATTTACATCAGGGTAGACGCTCTGTTGCAGAGTACACAGCTAAATTCCAACGTTGGATTTCTGATGCCAATTGGAATCCAGCAACGCAAAAGAGTCAGGTCCGTCAAGAACTCTCTGAACAACTAAAAGGTAAGCTTGCCAGAGTAGAAAATTCTGGCGATCTTGAGGCTTTTATTAAATAATTTATTCGAATTGATCAGAGACTAAGGCCCCATACACACGATAGAATCCATCCGCTGAAAAATCCCAGCGAATGGGTTTCAGCGGATAGATCCTATGGTGTGTACACTCCAGCGGATCTGTTTCCGCGGATATTTATCCCCTGGGATGGATTCCAGCAGATAAATATTTGCTGACATGCTAAACAAATCTATCCGCTGGAATCCATCCCAACGGATGGATCCGCTGGTCTGTATAGACTCACCGGATCCATCCGTCCGAAGGGATCCCCCGCATGCGTCGTAATGATTCGACGCATGCGTGGAATTCCTTATATGACAGCGTCGCGCACGTCGCCGTGTCATAATCGCGGCGACGGCGCGACACGTCATCGCCAGAGGATTTCGGCACGGATTTCAATGCGATGGTGAGAACACTCGCATGGAAATCCGCACAAATCCTCGAGAGGATTTATCCGCGGAAACGGTCCGCTGGACCGTATTCGCGGATAAATCCTCTCGTGTGTATGGGGCCTTACAGAAAGGAGAGACTGGGAATTTTAGGCAGTAATGGTGGCATGCTACTAGTATTTCTACTAGTCAGTTTGCTCCTAAGGGTCCAAAAGTTCTTCCGGATTTTGACAGTCCTGAACTTATGCAGGTGGATGCTATTAAAAGATCTATTGCTACGCAAGGTAAAGAAAACTATGTTCAGAAAACACTTAATTGTGGAGAGCCTGGACATCACGCAGTTAATTGTTCCAATTAATTTAAAAGAACAATTGCGACAACTGATGTTACAGTTCCGAAACAAATAAACTACATTTCTAAGTGTCTCCTTTGATTCAGGAAGCAAATAAAGTTAATTCTTTATCATCCTATTTTGTCATCCCCATAAAGTATGGGTCTTCAAACTCTGGTCCTCCAGTTGTTCAGGAACTACAATTCCCATCATGCTTAGTCATGTCAGTGAATGTCAGAGTCTTGCAATGCCTCGTGGGATGTGTAGTTCCGCAACAGCTGGAGGGCCGTAGTTTGAGGATCCCTGCCATAAAGCTTATCATTAAAAGTGGTGAAATCCCTTGCTCTGCTTTGCTGTATTCAAGGGCCGGGGAAATTTCATAGACATTAAATTTGCCCAAAATAATAACATTTACATAAGAAATAAACTTGCCCCCATTGATATAAAAACTGTGGATGGCTTATATTTGTCTTCAGGACCTGTTACCCACGAGACCACCCCACTAGAACTCCTAACTGAGGCTGACTATCAGCTTTCAGTTGCCCACATCACCCAAATTCCCTATCATCCTGGGCATTCCTTGGTTCTCTATCCATAATCCCTCCATCAACTAGGAGACACGATCTATAAATTTTACATCTGACCATGGCAAAGAATCTTATCAAATAATCACTCCACCAACCCAGGATTCGCAAGCAGCTATAACTACCCAGTCATGGGACAAGCTGCCTCTACATTATCTTGAGTTCTGGGACGTTTGTGTAAAAAAAAAAGAATGCCGATCGGCTGCCTCTTCATCGCTCATATGATTGTCCCATTCTTCCAGGGCAGAATTACCCTTTTGGCTGCCTTTATTCTCTATCAGAACCTGACTTCATGAGAATTTAGAGAAGGGTTTTATCAGACACTCAACCTCCCCTGCTGGGGCAGCCTTATTCTTCGTGGAGAAAAAGCACTCCACCCTGAATCTATGTATCGACTAAAGAGATTTAAACAGGATCACAATTAAAAATCGCTATCCGCTCCCACTTATTCCAGAGAGACACTGCACCGCCAAGCTCTATACCAATTAGATTTAAGGGGGGCATACAACCCACAAAACCAAAACTGAGGGAACTTTACTGAGAGAGGTTAATGAAGCTCCTGTACAAAAACTGACTGACAGCACACCATATGCACATTGTTTAATGTGGTAGTAAACCACTGGCTTTTAACCACTTACCCCCCGGACCATATTGCTGCCCAAAGACCAGAGTACTTTTTGCGATTCGGGACTGCGTCGCTTTAACAGACAATTGCGCGGTCGTGCGATGTGGCTCCCAAACAAAATTGGCGTCCTTTTTTTCCCACAAATAGAGCTTTCTTTTGGTGGTATTTGATCACCTCTGCGTTTTTTATTTTTTGCGCTATAAACAAAAATAGAGCGACAATTTTGAAAAAAATGAGTATTTTTTACTTTTTGCTGTAATAAATATCCCCCAAAAATATATAAAAAAACATTTTTTTTCCTCAGTTTAGGCCGATACGTATTCTTCTACATATTTTTCGTAAAAAAAAATCGCAATAAGCGTTTATTGATTGGTTTGCGCAAAAGTTATAGCGTTTACAAAATAGGGGGTATTTTTATGTCATTTTTATTAATATATATTTTTTACTAGTAATGTCGGCGATCATCGATTTTTTTCGGTATTGCGACATTATGGCGGACACTTCGGACACTTTTGACACATTTTTGGGACCATTGGCATTTTTATAGCGATCAGTGCTATAAAAATGCATTGGATTACTATAAAAATGCCACTGGCAGTGAAGGGGTTAACACTAGGGGGCGGGGAAGGGGTTAAGTATGCCTGGGTGTGTTCTTACTGTGGGGGGGGGGGGCCTCACTAGGGGAAACACTGATCCTCTGTTCATACATTGTATGAACAGAAGATCAGCATTTCCCCTGCTGACAGGACTGAGAGCTGTGTGTTTACACACACAGCTCCTGGTCCCCGCTCTGTACCGAGCGATCGCGTGTGCCCGGCGGCGATCGCGCCCGCCGGGCACATGCACGGGAGTCGGGGGCGAGCGGGGGGCGCGCGCGCCCCTAGTGGCGGCTGAGAGAGAGGACGTTATACTACGTGCTCTCGCCCAGCCGAGCCGACCTGCCGACGTAGAACGGCGGTGCGCGGTCGGCTAGTGGTTAAAAAACAACCCAAGGCAATGTCATAATGTGCTGTTTTGCTCGCATACTAGCACATTATGTGAAACTTACCTTAGAACGAAGTTGTCCAGTGGCATGCTGTCACCGCTGAAGGCGCTTCCATCTTCACCTGGTCTTCCTTCTGAGTTTGTGGACTCCAGCTGTGTGAGTGGCCGGAGCCGCAATGATGTCACTTCCGCCCATGCGCGTGGGAGCCGCCGTTTACGGAACAGGACTCTGAAGGAACGGCAGGGGTATGCCATTCCTTCAGAGCACATGAACCAGTGATTTTACCGGTTGCATCTAAAATTAATATCTCCTGAACTGTGCACATTTAGGAGATAATTACAGTACCAATAGGTAAGCCTCATTATAGGCTTATCTATTCAGTGTGGGGAAAAGGTATTTGATACCCTGCTGATTTTGTATGTTTGCCCACTGACAAATGAATGATCAGTCTATAATTGTAATGGTAGGTATTTTAACAGTGAGAGACAGAATAACAACAAAAAAATCAAGAAAAACGCAAAAAACGTATACATTGATTTGTATTTTAATTAGTGAAATAAGTATTTCACAAAACATGGCTTAGTACTTGGTGGCCAAACCCTTGTTGGCAATCACAGAGGTCAGACGTTTATTATAGTTGGCCACCAGGTTTGCACACATCTCAGGAGGGATTTTGTCCCACTCCTCTTTGCAGATCCTCTCCAAGTAATTAAGGTTTCGAGGCTGATGTTTGGTAACTCAAACCTTTAGCTTCCTCCACATATTTTCTATGGGATTAGGGTCTGGAGATTGGCTAGGCCACTCCAGGACCTTAATGTGCTTCTTCTTGAGCCACCCCTTTGTTGCCTTGGTCATGTGTTTTGGGTCATTGGCATGCTGGAATACCCATCCACGCCCCATTTTCAACTTGCTGGCTGAGGAAAAGAGGTTCTCACCCAAGATTTGATGGTACATGGCCCTCGTCTATCGTCCCTTTGATGCAGTGAAGTTATCCAGTCCCCTTAGCAGAAAAACACCCCTAAAGCATAATGTGTCCACTTCCATGTTTGACAGTGGGGATGGTGTTCTTGGGGTCATAGGCAGCATTCCTCCTTCTCCTCCAAACACGGCGAGTTGAGTTGATGCCAAAGAGCTTGATTTTGGTCTCATCTGACCACAACACTTTCACCAAGTTCTCCTCTGAATCATTCAGATGTTCATTAGCAAACTTCAGACGGGCCTGTACATGTGCTTTCTTGAGCAGGGAGACCTTGTGGGCGCTGCTGGATTTCAGTCCTTCACGGTGTAGTGTGTTACAAATTGTTTTCATGGTGACTATGGTCCCAGCTGCCTTGAGATAATTGACAAGATTCTTCTGTGTAGTTCTGGGCTGATTCTTTACTGTTCTCATGATCATTGAAACTCCACGAGGTGAGATCTTGCATGGCGCCACAGTCTGAGGGAGATTGACAGTTATTTTGTGTTTCCTCCATTTGCGAATAATCACACCAACTGTTGTCACCCTCTCACCAAGCTGCTTGGCGATGGTCTTGTAGCCTATTCCAGCCTTGTGTAGGCATACAATCTTGTCCCTGACATCCTTGGACAGCTCTTTGGTCTTGGCCATGATGAAGAGATTGGAATCTGATTGATTCTTCTGTGGACAGGTGTCTTTTATACAGGTAACAATCTGAGATTAGGAGCACTCCCTTTAAGAGAGTGCTCCTAATCTCAGCTCGTTACCTGTGTAGACGATACCTGGGAGAAAAAAATTGTGCTGATTGATAGGGGATCAAATACTTATTTCACTCACTTAAATTGCAAATAAATTTATAACTTTTTTTAAAATGCGTTTTTCTGGATATTTTTGTTGATCTGTCTCTCACCTTAAAAATAGACCTACCATTAAAATGATAGACTGATCATTTCTTTGTCAGTGGGAAAACATACAAAATCAGATCAAATACTTTTTTCCCCTCACTGCAAGTAAAAAATTATGCATGGGAGTTTACTCCCATTTTAACTGTGGAGGTAACTGCCATAAGGGAGGCATGAAGCTGTGCCCTGTACAAGGCAAATGCTGAAAGTGCTGTGTACAGGACGCCGTGGCTGGGTTCTGGAAGGACGTTATATTTCCCCTCTGTTTGGACTGTGGTCCCTTTAAGGGAACAGAAAGGGTTAACACACCTGTCTAAGGAAGTGGTTTAAAGCAAGACAGGAAGTGGTAGGAGGGTGAAGGAGTGTAGTGGAGACTGGGATGTAAATGGTGGACAAGGAAAAGCTGTGGAAAGCTGTGAAAAGCTGTGAACGCACTTGGCAGTGTCCTGCCTGGAAACCTGCTGTCTGATGAACTTACCTGCAGCCCAAAGTAAGGACTATTTAACTGTGATAGCAGTTCTGTGCTCTAAAAGTCGGTAAAACTGTTATTTCGTTTGTTTTGCTGCTGTGAAGCTATTTAAATTTAATAAACCTCAGTTTTGATTGAAAAGCCTGTGTCCTGCGATCCAGCTGGTCCCCCGAACTTTACAGCTGTAACAAACTTAGTGTATGTAGACCCTCACATATACCCAGTGAAGTAAACAGCCTCAGATGATACACAGAGATTAAACAAATCTCCCTACATAAGTTTTACATGCATATCTGCTGTCTTCAACTTGCTACAGTGCCTTGCAAAAGTATTCACCCCTTTGGCTTTTTACCTATTTTGTTGAACTTTATGGCAGAGTGGCCAGAAGAAAGCCATTACTTTCAGCAAAAAACTAAATGATACGTTTTGAGTTTGTGAAAAAGCATGTGGGAGACTCCCAGAATGTATGGAGGAAGGTGCTCTGGTCTGCTGAGACTGAAATTGAACTTTTTAGCCATAAAAAAACGTCTGGTGCAAACCCAACACATCACATCACCCAAAAAACATGATCCCCACAGTAAAACAGGGTGGTGGCAGCATCATGCTGTGGGGATGTTTTCAGCAGTCAGGACTGGGAAACTGGTCAGAGTTGAAGGAAAGATGGATGGTGCTAAATACAGGGATATTCTTGAGCAAAACTTGTACCACTCTGTGTGTGATTTGACGCTAGGATGGAGGTGCACCTTCCAGCAGGACAATGACCCCAAACACACTGCTAAAGCAACACTTGAGTGGTTTAAGGGGAAACATGTAAATGTGGAATGGCCTAGTCAAAGCCTAGACCTCAATCCAATAGAAAATCTGTGGTCAGACTTAAAGATTGCTTTTCACAAGTGCAAACCATCCAACATGAAGGAGCTGGAGCAGTTTTGCAAGGAGGAATGGGGCAAAAATTCTAGTGCTAAGATGTGGCAAGCTCATAGAGACTTATCCAAAGCGACTTGGAGCTGTGATAGTCACAAAAGGTGGCTCTACAAAGTATTGACTTTAAAGGGGTGAATAGTTATGCACATTGACTTTTTCTGTTATTTTGTCCTATTTGTTGTTTTTGAATCACAATAAAAAAAAAAACATCTTCAAAGTTGTGGACACGCTCTGTAAATTAAATGATGCAAATCCTCAAACAATCCATGTTATATCCAGGTTGTGAGAGAACAAAACACGAAAAATTCCATATTCTTTAGAAAGTGCACATCGTGTTTTTCTCTTTCTGTTCAGCACTGGAAGCGAAGTCTTCGCATACACTGTGACAGCTGATTGGAGGAAAGTCACACACCCCCACTCCACATAGGCAGAGGCAGGGAGGAATGTGCCGTGAATAGACCATCTCTCTGCTAATCTATTAAAAGCACCCACCCCAACACAAATTTCAGGCTGGTTTTATCTCAGTTGTTGGAGACCTTGTGAGAAGTTATCATGCTGATAACAGAAGAACGGAGCAGCAGAAACACACAGGACTTAGGGCTTTGGAGAGAGATAAGCAAAAACTGCAGATATACTGTATGTGCCTAGGTCAAATTTCATGAATCAGGTTTACATCCACTTTAACCACTTTGCTAAATGTTGGCATTCCACCCCAAGTATAACTGTTCATATGCTAAATGAGGTGGATCAGGAGTCTAATGACCTCCACGTTTATGAAATCTAAAAGTATCAGACACATTTTAGACTTCATCACTGTGTAATCATTAATATCCAAATTCTACTTCTATTTGACAGGGGAACAATTGTTTCAGATGTACAATGCCAACTTATTAGGTTTAGATTTTTATTTTTTTTGCCCTGCGAATGAAATCAGTATTGAACCAAATGTATTATTCCTCCCCAAAAAACTCTACTCACCTGGCCTTTAAGAGACTCTGCTCTTTTCTGGTTCCCTTTATAGTTATCGAAAGCCTCTTTCAGTGTGGCCTACAACTTTACCTACTCCTATCTCTCTCTACAGTGATCGCCCAAGGCTGTGCGCTCACACCACCTATCCTTCAGCTAAATCTTCTCCTTTGGTCAATTGATAACCTTTCATTACATCCATTACCACCTTAAAAAAATTAGCACATAATATTTCCTAATTCATCTGCCTGTTTCCAAAAAGTGTGGACTACCTCATTTTTATTCAAACCATTCAGGCATTTCACAGATGGCTTCCATATGTGCAGATGCCACTTATCACCTGGTGAACATTCCCTATGCTAATAATAGGACAATGTATACAGTGCCTTAAAAAAATATTTATATATCCTTTAAATTTTCCAAATTTTGTCATGTTACAACCAAAAATGTAAATGTTTTTTTGTTTGGGATTTTATGTGATAGACTAACACAAACTGGCACACAATTGTGAAGTAAAAGGAAATTGATAAATGGTTTCCAATTTTTTTACTGATAAATAACTGAAAAGAGTTTTGCTTGCATTTGTATTCAGTGCCCTTTACTCTGATACCCCTAATTAAATCTAATGGAACCACTTGCCTTCAGAAGTCACCTAATTAGTAAATAGAGTCCACCTGTATGTAATTTAATCTCAGTATAAATACAGATGTTCTGTGAAGCCCTCAGAAGTTTGTTGGAGAACCTAAGGCCCCTTTCATACTTGTGCGTCTTGTCCTGTGACTTGGGACTGGAAAGTCCCATGACAAGTCGTACCCCATGATTTCCAATGAGTACCATTCATATCTGTGCGACTTCAAGTCACGCCTACTTCAGAGTAGTCCCTGTACTACTTTGGTCTGACTTTGATGCTAGTTGAGGTCTATAGATCTCAAGTTTACACAGACATTCCCTAAAGTCGTGACAAAATCACAGCCACAAAGTCACGGTAAAATCACGACAAAATCAAGCGACTTTCAAGTCGCGGCAGTGTGAAAGGGGCCTTAGTGCACAAACAGCATCATAAAGGCTAGGAACACACCAGACAGGTCAGAGATAAAGTTGTGGAGAAGTTTAAAGCAGGGTTAGGTTATAAAGAAATATCCCAAGCTTTGAACATCTCACGGAGCACTGTCATCTGAAAATGGAAAGAGTATGGCACAACCGCAAACCTACCAAGACGTGGCCATCCACCTAAACTGACAGGCCGGGCAAGGAGAGCATCAATAAGAGATGCAGCCAAGAGGCCCTTGGTAACTCTGGAGGAGCTGCAGAAATCCAAGTCCCGTTTGCAGTTTGCGAGAAGCCATATGGGGGACAGAGAAAACATGTGAAAGAAGGGTCAAAGGGACTGGAGGTCTATATTCCCACCGATTTACTAAGTGGTTTTCCCTTTCAAACCAATTTGCTGCCAGATTTTACTCCATGTGTCTAATTATTTCTCCTCTCTTCTTTATTTTTGTATTTTACTCCTATTGGTCTGTATGGACACCCCGGGCACGCATTGGCCAGTTTTTCAATCAATACTCTGACCCATTTGAGCTTAGAGATGCTTAGAGATAAATCTGTGCTGCAGCTGAATGGTGTACCTGAAAAGCAAACAATTTTAACAGTAAAACATTAAATCAATAAAACAACTTTTGTTTTTTTATTGCAGTCTGTGCCAAAAAAAGATTAAAAAATATATGCCGAAGCATGGGGGCAATCCACCCTTAATGTTAGGGTCAAATCACCCCTCCACCCCTGTTGACATGCTCTTTTTTGATTATGGTGGTAAAATCACCTCCTACAGTGCTGGAGTCTCTTCATATAATGTGTGTGTGCATGTTAGAGTACCTGCACTAAACTGACCATGCCTAGGATTTGTGCTGACCCTAAATGAAGGTAAAACCAAACTGATGTCACCTCCAGGTTTAACCTTTATTAGGTAATATACGGGGGGGGGGTACCCTGCCTCTATAAAAAACTAACTAGCATCACCCGTGACACTAATACAGTGATCACTGGTGACAGGGGGTGAAAGGGTTAACCTGGGGGAAATCAGGGGGTTTAAACCTTTATTAGGTAATATATGGGGGTACCCTGACGCTATAAAAAAAATTACCGTGAAACTAACCAACTAACTAGTGTCACCCTTGACACTAATATGGCGATCAGAAAACAGATCTGTACACTATACTAGTGAGACTGGTGACAGGGGGGTGAAAGGGTTAACTGGGGCCAATCAAGGGGTTAAACCTTTATTAGGGGGTGTAATGGCACCCCAAATGCGAAAGGAGTTAAAGCCGTTTAGGATATTCCCTTTCCGAACACAAGGCAGCTACCGACACTCCACAATCAGGCAAACAAGATAATAATTCTTCCCCAGAGATGAGACGACGCTCTGTATGAAGTTCAAGCAGGTCTGACCCTTTATTGAGAAATACAGGCTCTTATATACAAATTTAGGATACTGCGGTAACCAAATGAACAATGACCCAACTCCACCCACAACATCACACAATGTTTAACTAACGATCCCCCCAATACACATCATCTTCAATACATCTCTTTAGCAGACACCCTGACTCCGGGAACTGACCTAATTTACATGCACTAATTAACTACAGCTGATGACTCAGACACCTAACCTTTAGGCTGTCTGCTAACTTACAATACACATTATCACAGGACCCCTCCACACAATACAGGGTCAATTAGCACAAGCCACAATGAAAGATCCTTTGAAGTTAGTCTGGATTCAATTTACATTACACAGGCAGCCAGGTAGCTGGAGGTGATGACTTTAACATCTTTCAATTAACCTGTTGAGTTCAGAATCAACAACCAGTAATTAGTTCTTTACAGATATCCTGGAATATATTGTGGATAGTGGATAATAATTACATAATAGTCCCATCTCAGGTAGTCCAAGGTATATTCTGAATGTCCATTATTTTCTGGCTCATGCTTTCTAAGAGCTTCCGGGTTCCACGGGCCCTCCCATTACGGGGGTTAATGGGGGGTACCATAGACCTACCTGGGCCTACTACTAACTGCCCTAACACTATTTAGTGACACCAGTACAGTGATCAGTAAAAAGTCTAAAAACTGCATTTGGTCACACAGTGACAGGGAGTGAAGGGGTTAACTGGGGAAGGGGGCGATCAGGGGTTGACAAGTGTGCCTATGTGTACTGGTGTACTGGTGTCAGTGTAATGTTGGTGCAACTCACAGATGTCCTCTCTCCTCTCACTGGAGCCGAAAAGGGCTCCACGAGAGGAGGTGACATCACTTCTTCTGCCTGTGTTTACATTTCACAGGCAGAGGAGGCTTTTCATTCGCCAGAACCGATCAGCAGGGCCAGGCCAGAAATCATTGGCCTGGACCTGTAGAGTTATTGGTTCTGTAACGAATCCGAACCCTGCGGCACGACGGGGGCGTGAACGCCGTGCAGGTACGGTGATTTGCGCAGGGCTGCCACTTTGCCACTGTATATGTACGTGAGCTGGTCGGCAAATGGTTAAAGGAATATTTCATTTTTATTGTTTCACTTTAAGCCCTACTCCTAAAATAACTTGTTTTTGCATTGATAAATCTTCTAGGGCAGTACCCGGGTCCTTATATGCAATAACTTCCATATAAGCCTTTAAAATTAGCACTTTTGATTTTTCATGTTCGTGTCCCAGACTTTAAGAGGGTTTGCATGTTCGCTGAAACTTTTTGCCTGTTCGCATGTTCTAGTGCAAACCGAACCGGGGGGTGTTTGGCCCATCCCTAGTCACGGACATTCCCAGGTGCGCACCCCAGGGGGCGTGTGGGAAGCACGATTTTGGGACAGCGTTATTGTATGCCCTCCCAGAGTAAGCCTACCGCACTGTAGCCATCATTTGGCTATGGCCCGGTCGGCAAGTGGGTAAAAATTATTGGGTTTGGTATGGATTTTAACCACTTTCCCACCGGTGCATTGCCATCAGAGTACCTATCTGCAGCCCATACCTCTAACAATATACGTTGGGATGTTTTCTTTCCAAAATTGGGTCATTTTGTGGGTAATTCCACTGTCCTGGTGATCCAGGACCTTCAAAAGTATGAAAGTTAGGAATGAATTTAGATGTGTAATTTATTCGACTAGAACATGTTGGGCCTCTCTAATGTGGCCAGGCTGCAAAAAAGTCTCACAGTGGTATTGCCATACTCAGGAGGAGTAGCAGAATGTATTTTGGGGTTTAATTGAAGTATGCATATGCTGTGTGTTAGAAACAATTAGTTTTTCTGACAATTTTAAGTAAAAAAAACAATGAATTTCTTAATTTTCCCTAGAAAAAAATTCCCAGGGAAAAAATTACAACCTCAAAAATCTCACTATGCCTCTTACTAAATACCTTGGACTGTCTACTTTCCAAAAAGTGGGGCCTTTGGGGGGTATTTGTACTGTCCTGGGGTTTCAGGACCTCAAGAAATGAGATAGGCCATAGGTATATTAGGTGTAATCAAATTATGATTTGCACTATAGTTTGTAGACCCCATAACTTTCACACAGACTAAATAATATCCACGATTTTGGGTTATTTTTTGCCAAAGATTTGTAGCAGTATAAATTTGGGCCCAAAGTTATGAACAAAAGTTACTTATTTATATTTTTATAATAGAAAATAAAAAAAAAAAATTTTTCCCCAAAATTTTCGCTCTTTTTTATAAAAACAAAAATAAAAAAACACAATGGTGATTAAATACCACCAAAAGAAAACCCTATTTGTGTGGAAAAAAAATGATACAAATGTTGTTTGGATACAGTGTTGCATGTCTGAGTAATTCTCATTCAAAGTGTGAGAGCACTGAAAGCTGAAAATTGGTCTGGGCAGGAAGGGGTGACCATCCCTAGTCCCTAACCAGTTCATTTAATTTTTTCTTCCTTTTTAATAATTCAGATTGAACTGAACTTTGGCCAAACTGCTCATCACTAATTATGATGTAATAGATTAAATTTCTTTTGGGTTATGAGGATACCACCATCCACCCAACTGTTTTTCTATTTTTCTTTGTCCTGGTTATAATTAGACATTATTAAAAAAAAATGTTTTTCTCTAGGCATGTCTTTTAAATGCTTTCAAGTAAACATTTCTGTGAAAGTATTTCCTAATGATGAGCATAAATCTATATACCAATCACATTATGTGCTAATTAGCCTTTTCATCTTGGAGACCTATACATACCGAACGTAGGAGCAATTGTTCCACGGAGCACCCGGACGTCCAATTAACAGAATATTTAGCTAAGTCGTTTACTCTAGAAATGACATCCCAAATGTGCTTCATGTCAGCCACAAAATCTGGCTTGCATTCTGCAAGCAGAGATGCCTTACTAGTAACAGGCTTAATTGGTGGAACAGTTTATTAGTGCAGCAGCAAACAGATTTCTCTAATTAGTTAAGTTGGGAGGTTAAATCTAATGAGAGGTTTTCAGTTACTATACTTTCCATACTGCTCAGCCTTACCAAATACAGTTTAACCTCGGATTATGAGCATAATCCATTCCAGGAGTAATCCAAAGTATTTGCATATCAAAGCGAGTTTTCCCATTGAAGTCAATGGAAACAAAAATAATTAATTCCGCATTGACTTCAATGAGATGCAATACCGAATGTGACCAGAGGTGCGGGGGGCGCCAGAGAGCGCCAAAACTGGCCAAAAAGGCCCAAAGGACACTTCGGCTCGGCTCCTGCACGCCCGTACCTCAGGCCAAACGAGGTACTGCAGGCCTATTTTGGGCTCTGCTTGGCTTCTGCGCCCCCGTACCTCAGACATAATGAGGTACTGTAGGCCTATTTAGCTTGAATTCTGCTCATCTTGCGAGTCAACACTCGCAAACCGAGTCAGAATTTAAAAAAATAAAGTTGCTTGTAAATCAAAACGCTCTTAAACCAAGTTACTCTTAAACCAAGGTTCCACTGTAAGCCCAAACATAGCAAATAAACATTTCTCTGCAGTCCGGAATCTGAACAATATAAGTGTACTAAGCAAACTGACTTGTATTGGAAAAGCATGAATCAGGGTATTAGTAACTATTGGCTGGATCCCCTGATTTCCAAGACTGGTTGGCTACAGTGTCTATTGCATGTGAATGATGTTCATTACCGTAATGATTGTTACCTAATCTGTTACAAGACTGAAAGAATTTTGTGGCAGACTTCCAATATCTGAGACTGTGAGTACTTTGTTATATGTGTGTAATGTGCTTACAGATTGTGTTCAGACAGTTGAAGAGCAAGTAAAGCCAGATGGGTTTTACTTCCTCTTTATTTCCCTGCAAAGTTGAAGCACAACGGGCTACTATGCATCGCATAGTAGCACATTATGTGTCACTTACCTGAAAGCGAAGCCTGCAATGTCACCACTGTGGCTGGAAGCGTCCATCTTCAGCCCTCTTCCTTCCGGGGCCACGGACTATGTGACTGGTCGGAGTCAGGGGAGCCGCCAATCATGGCATGATCCCTTTAGAAAGGGCACGATCATGCCCTTTCTATAGTGCACATGTGCCAATGATGTCGGCGCATGCGTATATTGTAAATATCTCCTAAACCGTGCAGGTTTAGGAGATATTTCCAGCACCTACAGTTAAGCCTTAGTATAGGCTTACCTTTAGGTAAACGTGGTTGTACATGGTTTACAACCACTTTAAATACTGCAGTTGGCATCCACAGGTATCTACATATGATTTTGCTTCAGAGCAAGCCTAGACCCTAAAAAGGCTGAAAGCTCTAAAAAGGAAACAGCTGACATTGCATGTGATCACTAGTATTGTCCTGCTCCCTCCCACCACCATGGCATACTATTGGTTCAATAAAATCGATTTCAGCCTTACCAACCAATAGAAAGGTCTACAAAATAGGTGTTTCTTCATCAGAGCTCCTCATTTTTCCATATATCAAAAACCACTAGCAGACATCTTAAGGTGCTAGGTACAAGACAGGATTTCATGTGTCTATTATGTGTAGTCATGTGAAAAAGTAAGTACACCTAATGGAAATTGTTGACTTTTTCAACATATTTGAACAGGCTGACATTAGATCTTGTTTCAAATAATGAGTGATGCACACATAAAATTGGCATTGTATATCCATTTTCATGGTCCAAAAAGGCAAATTGTTATATGGAAAAAGTAAGTAAACATTTACATTTACCACCAATTCAAATTTTTAATTAGGTGTTGCATATTCGATGTCAATGATTGGAACCTCTTTAGGTAGTATGCAAGTAGAATCACATTTTTATTAAAGCTGAAGTCTAGGTATGATCTATATTACATAGTTATACTGTACTGGTCCAGTTTGGACTCATGTAAGTATGTATAATTACTGTAAGAAGGTGATAGAAGTCTGTTTCAAAGAATTATCTGCTATTACAGTGATCATTGTACTCTGCTGGGTCCTATACCAAGTGGCTTGCTAAGTGCATAGTGACCCCAAGGGGTCACTCACTTAGCATTGCCAACACTTGTATTTTTTATGAATACAAGGGGGCAGATCCACAGAGAGAGTACGCCGGCGTATCTACTGATACGCCGGCGTACTTTCAAATTTCCCGCGTCGCATGTTTAGTTTGAATCCTCAAACCAAGATACAACGGCATCCGGGTTAGATCCGACAGGCGTACGCCTTCGGATCGTAGATGCAATACTTCGGCGTCCAATGGGTGGAGTTCGCGTCGTTTTCCGTGTCGGGTATGCAAATTAGCTATTTCCGACGATCCATGAACGTACGCGCGGCCGTCGCATTCTCTTACGTCGTCTCTAGTCGGCTTTTTCCGGCATATAGTTAAAGCTGCTTTTTTGCGGCGTATAGTTAGATTTGCCATGTTAAGTATCGCCGTCGTTCCCGCGTCAAAATTTGAATATTTTTTTTTTTTGCGTAAGTCATCCGTGAATCGGGATGGACGTAAGTTAAGTTAAAAAAAATTACGTTGTTGCGACGTCATTTAGCGCAAATGCACGGCGGGAAATTTAGAAACGGAGCACGCGCAGGTCATTCGGCGCGGGAACGCGCTTCATTTAAATGAAACCCGCCCCCTAATCGCCGATTTTAATTCCGCTGCAAGAGATACACTACGCCGCCGTAACTTACGGCGCAAAATCTTCCTGGATTCGAACTAAAGCCAGGTAAGGTATTTTTTTAAAATAACAAACATGTTATACTTACCTCCACTGTGCAGCTAGTTTTGCGCAGAGTGGCCCGAACCTGGTCTTTTGGGATCCCTCGGCAGCTGTCTCGGCTCCCTCTCGCAAGAACTCATCACCTTAATGCGAGCAAGCTTGCATGGTGATGAGTTCTTGCAGGCGCGCTCCAGTGATGCAGCCGCTGCCGATAGCTGCTCACTGTATCACTCGACCCCGCCCCCGGCGCGCCATGTCATTGGATGTGATTGACAGCAGCGCCAGCCAATGGCTGCGCTGCTTTCAATCAACCAATGAATGAGCCAAGAAGCCTGGCCGAGAAGCAAGCGCGTTCACGGCGCGGGACTTTCAAGGGGTCAGGTAAGTAAACGAGGGGGGGGGGGTGCTAATCTGCGGATGTTTTTTTACCTTAATGCATAGAATGCATTAAGGTGATTTTTTTTTACCTTTACAACCCCTTTAAACACAAATTTACAGAGCCCCAAGCACACATTAAAGCCTCCATTTTTTCCTCCCACTGATATCAATGGTAGTATGAGCGTAGCTTCAGAGGGTGCAGAGGTCGCAATAGAGACCCCTCCCATGCTCCAGGGGGCCTGTGCGGCCTCCCTGTCACATTAGGTTTTACGGAACCTGGACAGGAGTGGGGTGGCATTTACTGAAACTGATCTCCTTTCCTTCTCGCAGCCACTGAAATCTGGCTTCTCCTCATCTTTATCCAATCACTATTAAGCTGATACAGAAGGAAAGGGGATCGGTTCCAGTAAATGCTGCCTCTCCTGTCCAGGTTCCCTTTCCTTTTGCTGCCCATGCCCTCCTGTATGTCCCCCCCCTCCCTTTCCCTGCAGTGCTTCCGGCTTTCCTTTCTCTCCTGAGTCCCACAGACTGCTGTGGGGGATACTTCAGGATAGAGAGTGAGGGGGGGGGGCTGTTACAAATGTATTTTTTCATTACCTCATTTTTCTTACTATTTAGTAAGCCCTTGCTAAAAAAAAAAAAAAAAAAGGGCTGAACCCCCTAAGATCTTTGTTTTTTTACCTTAATGCATAGAATGCATTAAGGTGAATTTTTTTTACCTTTACAACCCCTTTAAACACAAATTTACAGAGCCCCAAGCACACATTAAAGCCTCCATTTTTTCCTCCCACTGATATCAATGGTAGTATGAGCGTAGCTTCAGAGGGTGCAGAGGTCGCAATAGAGACCCCTCCCATGCTCCAGGGGGCCTGTGCGGCCTCCCTGTCACATTAGGTTTTACGGAACCTGGACAGGAGTGGGGTGGCATTTACTGAAACTGATCTCCTTTCCTTCTCGCAGCCACTGAAATCTGGCTTCTCCTCATCTTTATCCAATCACTATTAAGCTGATACAGAAGGAAAGGGGATCGGTTCCAGTAAATGCTGCCTCTCCTGTCCAGGTTCCCTTTCCTTTTGCTGCCCATGCCCTCCTGCATGTCCCCCCTCCCTTTCCCTGCAGTGCTTCCGGCTTTCCTTTCTCTCCTGAGTCCCACAGACTGCTGTGGGGGATACTTCAGGATAGAGAGTGGGGGGGGGGCTGTTACAAATGTATTTTTTCATTACCTCATTTTTCTTACTATTTAGTAAGCCCTTGCTAAAAAAAAAAAAAAAAAAGGGCTGAACCCCCTAAGATCTTTGTCATGTTGGTTGGGTAGATCTCCATCTCTTAAAGGATGCCTACCCCTGTTTTACACTGTGTCATTGGGAAAAAGCACTTACCGTGTCACCTTGTGTAGGTAATTTGAGAAACTCAGAGGTTTCTGGGTTCACCTACACAAAGGGTGAACGGACAAGCCCCTTCGTCTAGTGGCTCGCCCTCTGCTCAGCCCCCTTGTAGAGCACAATACAGCCCTTTCCACGCCCTGCTCAACCCTGCTCAACTGTGCATGTGGAGAAAGGCAGGCCATACTCTGAGCTTCTTGATGAAAGAGGAAGACTTGCATGTAAATCTGAGTGTCAGACGGTCCATCCATCTTGGGCGGGGCCCAGGCCGGGTCCTCTGCGTTTCCTCTGTTACAAGCCCACCGGGAGTATCTTGGCACAGGGTGGAAGCGGGTGGTAGTGTGGGGCCCCAGGTATACCTTTAGATCAGGGCCCACAAGCTTCAAGCCATGCCTCTAAATGGCAGGACATTTTTTTTCTCCTACTGACCAATGATGTCAGAACATTCTGCTTCCTCCTGACCACCAGCTACCATTGCATTCTTCCTCTCACTCACTAACAAAACCAGGGCATTCTATCTTCCAAAGGGCATTTGTAACAGAATGACCCATGACACCCAGAGACTTTTGAAGGATGAGGGGTACTCCTGTGCCAGCGTCACTAATAACTCTTGGGTGTAGGGTCATCCTGTGCCCCTTTTGGGCATAGGGTGACTGAGAAATATTAATTATAAATTACATGAGATGGGACATTACTGATAATTCATGTTTTGCAGGATCTTGGAATACTACAGTTTGATTCCATGCTGACCCACAACCGGTCAATAGTGACTCATTCCTCTGTGTAACATGGTCTGTTGATATGCTAATTGAGTCTGTACTGGGGTGAAGTGGATTTGAGCTTGGTAGACAGCCTGGCTCCTGGATCTCTCATTAGGCATGCTAATACTGTTTTATGTGTGGAATGTACTTGTCAACTGTAGTAATTATGTCAGATCGGTACCAAAACGTCTGACATAGAAATGTGTATTCTGCAGGTGAATCACTTATTGTCGGAGACGTAACGTCTGGGGGATAATTAACTCTGCTATGTAATTATCTAAAAGAATGTGATTGAAGCCCAGTGAGTGATGTTGGGGGTGGAGAGTTTGATTGTTCCTGTGATTACTGAAACATGCCTTGTAACTGTATATAAACCTGAGAGCTAACCATTAAAGCATTCATACATTTTGACTCAGAGAACGGAGCTTGTCTCGTTATTTCTGGGGAATTGGTATGGATCGTGTCTGTTGGATTGTGGAGTGTCAGATAAGCTGTCGTGGTTGATGGAATGGCAATATCGTAAACGGTGGTGACCGTTACAGCATTCTTCCTAACAATTGATGCCAGGGCATTTTTCCCTCTACTGATCACCAATGCTGAGGGATTTTCTTCTCCTACTGACCACAAATGCCTGAGCATTTTTACTTTTTTTCTTTTTTTGACCATTAATGCTGGAGCATTTTTGTTTGATTACTGACCATCCATGCCAGGACATTTATTCTCATTACAGGTTTACATTGCCGTTTTACATTTGCAATGTATTCATTGTTTTTGTTATAGTGATCTTTTACACACCAACATATTGGTTTCTCTGCTAGGGGGGGGGGGGGGGGGCAAATTGCAATCCTGCCTAGGTCCCTGTCTGTTATTTGTCTGGTCCTAGCTTTCAATTACTTTGTAGATACCAGACACCTTATGTGGCTCAGTGGCTGCAGCCGCTGATCAAGTGGCTTTTATGAAACTGGGTGGTTGGTTGAACAAGTCAGCATCTCTCCAACTTCAGGTGATGACTGACCAGCTAAAACAGTGGTGGTCAACTTGATAAACTGTCCTTAAATGAAAGCATATCTGAAATCAAAAACAAAATTGTAACATAATGCATCTTACCAGATGTGGTGGATGCAAGCTTCCTTATTAAGATTGTTTTCTTTTTAATGTTTAAGACAGCACTCACTCAGTGCACTGTGTCTATGAAGGTGTATGGTTGTCAGACTAGACTGCTCTCCTAAATTAGAGATTGGAAATTATTTTTCCATGATTACAACTAATAATCTTATAACACTGTTAGCACAGTTTTTTCCCTCTTAGGAATTAAAGCGGAACTAATCTGTATCGTATCCAACCAACACAAACTGAAAATCCTATTTCTCATGGATAGGGATATAGTTATATACCAATTAGTATTAATATAAATACAAATGCTATGTACACTACAAACAAAAAATAAGTACTGTATTTATTGGCGTATAACACTCACTTTTTTACCCTGAAAATAGAGGGTAAACTGTGACTGCGTGTTATACGCAAGGGGCTTTGGAAAGTTCTTTTCCTGAAACTTCTCTCTTAAAGTTAGGGTGCGTGTTATACCCCTGTGCGTGTTATACGCCGATAAATATGGTATTTGAATGCAATACGTTCGCAGCAGAACATGTGAACAAGCAAAAAAGTTGTTTGAACACGCGAACACCATTAAAGTCTATGGGACACGAACATAAAAAATCAAAAGTGATCATTTTAAAGGCTAATATGCAAGTTATTGTCATAAAAAGTGTTTGGGGACCTGGGTCCAGCCCCAGGAGACATGTATCAATGATTAAAAAAGTTTTAAAAACAGATTTTTTTCCGGGAGCAGTGATTTTAATAATGCTTAAAGTGAAACAATAAAAGTGAAATAGTTCTTTAAATTTAGTACCTGGCGGTGTCTTTAGTATGCCTGTAAAGTAGTGCATGTTTCCTGTGTTTATTACAGTCCCTGCACAAAATGACATTTTTAAAGGAAAAAAGTCATTCAAAACTACTTGCGGCTATAATGAATTGTTGGGTCCTGGCAATACAGATAAAAGTCATTGAAAAAAAAACAACATGGATTCCCCCCTCAGTCCATTACCAGGCCCTTTGGGTCTGGTATGAATATTAAGGGGAACCCCAAACCAAAATTTAAAAAACTATTTGTGTGGGGGTCCCCCCGAATTCCACACCAGGCCCTTCAGGTATGGATATTAAGGGGAACCCTGTGCCAAAAACATAAAATGGCGTAGAGGTTAATGGGGACAAGGGCCTCATCCCCACAACCCTTACCCGGTGGTTGTGGGGGTCTGAGGGTGGGGGGGGCTTATCGTAATCTGAAGCCCCTTTAACAAAGGGGACCCCCAGATCCTGGCCCCCCTATGTGAATTGGTAACGGGGTACATTGTACCCCTACCATTTCACCGCTCCTTCCCATTTAAAACAATGGGAAACCGTGGTAATACCGCCCACAATGCGCCTCTGCAGAGGCACATTGCGGGCGGTATTAACCCTTTATCGGCCGCTAGCGGGGGTTAATATCGCAGCGCTAGCGGCCGAATCCCGTGGCAATTCCGGCAGTATAGCGCCGCTATTTTTAGCGGTGCTATACCGCCACCGCGTCTCCTGCCCCAGTGTGAAAGGGGCCTAAATCACAATTCTTGCAGTAAGTCTAAGGGTTAATTCCTAGTTTGGGCTAGTGGAGAGTAAAATCCTTATTTTATCGTCCGCTCCCATGGCAGTTGGCAGTTGGCGCTCCTCCATGCTCCTGTAATAGACTGTCCCTCTGCATCATTAGGTCCAAGGCAAAGAGATGTTCAGGAGCTCACAAAGGACAATCCAAGGAGGCAGAAAAACACAGTAAGAAACATTTTCATGGAAAATAGATTATGGTGTCAATAAATAGTGGATAAGTATGGATATTTTGGGGGGAAATAAGGATATAATTTAGTGTCCCTTTCAAGTGGTTCTAAAGTCAAACACTTACCTGGCTCCTCTCTCGATCCAGCGCAGCACTAATCTCTCTTCCTAGTTTTACAGGTGACTCTGAGAGCAGTACTATGTGAGGAAGGAGCAGGGGGGCGGCCGATCTACACTGTGTGTGTCTATGGATGTACACAGTCTAGCTCTGTAGCACAGCTTGCTATGGGGGCACTTGCAAGAAGAAGGAGAGGATAGCACTGGTGGGAGACTGCCTAAGAAAAGGTAAGGGTTGGGTTCTGTTTAATATTGTTGCACAGAGCAGTTAAGTATTCCCTCTTTTCTATTTTAATTAAAAATTGCCTTTAGAACCACTTTAAGTATTAGTAACAACCACTGTGGGTGGAGGAGACTGGGGAGTGGCCGGATGCAGGAGTGTGTGAGTGTGGCAGCGTGAGCGCGTGAGGACATCCACCTCCCCGCTCTCTCCCCTACTATGCAACTAGCACCGTGACTACCAAACTTCTGATGCCCGGCTTCTATCCCAAGATAGTGCTAATATAGCACAGTACTTCTCCTGGTGCCTATGCACGTACCTTTGTTATATCTGTACTGACCCTGACACGGCGTTGATATCCTGGGGCGAAGTCTGCGGGCTTCACTCACCGCTCTGCCCGCTGCCTGACGCCTGGCGCTGACGCTGCGCACGCTGTCCTCGGCGGCCCTCAGCGCTCACTCCGATTGGCTGGCCGGAGTTGCAGGGAGCTGCTGAAAGATTGGAGCCTCGCCGGCCCCGAGTGGTCACGTGTGTACGCCTGTCGCGTGCGTACGCCAGTCCATCAGCGGCGGTCCAAGGGATCCTGGAGCTGTGCCGCACTGAGTGTGGGAGGTGCTGGCGTGGAGGAGACAGGGACCGGGACCGAAGCACTCGACAGCCGGGACTCTGGTGAGACTTGCACACACGGGAGTGAGTTTCCCCATTTCTCCCATTTCAGCACAGCACTAGCCAGGGAGACCAGGATAGAAGATCCCCAGCTGGAGGGGGCGAGGAGTCCGCTGGTTCATACTACCAGGTACATAGGACTACAGTACACGGACAAGGTAATACCTGTTTATCCTCATCTCTCACACCACATTGCAATATTGCAACAACTGAAATTAGGACATGACCTGATACATCTGCTCTAGGATTGCTAGAATTATATTATTTTGCTGGACTTTACTCAACTTGCTCTATCTTATTATACTTTGCTGGGTTGCTCTTTATTTTGCTGGATTTTGTTTTACCCCACAGGACTTTACGGACTTTGCTTTGCTTGGCTTTACTTTGTCTCTTTGTCTCTTTGCCTCTCTGAATCAGCCGCCGCTATATTGCTTTTTGTTTTGGCGACTGGCTACTTGAGACAGGGATAGCAACAGGACACTTGGCTCGTATGCGTAAGTGAGCTACATCATATATAAAATTACCGAATTAATAAAAAAAAAAAAAGGTAATTAGTCCGTATGTTTACCATGTCCAAAAGTACACCTTATGCAGAGGGGGCCCCTGTCACAAGATCCACTAAGGACAAAGATAAGGATAAGGAGAGAGGCAGCCAAGCAGCGGCAGCTAAGCTGGACCGTTTTTTCCACCCCCCAAAATCCAATACTCACTCCCCAGTTAAGGGGGGGGCGGCATCGGCTGCAGTGCACCCCAAGGGTGTGCCAGCCCCAGCAGCCGATAGGCGCAGTTTGGGGTCAGGATCAACAGTACCCTCTAAGACATCCAATGTAGCTAATCCATCCGGCCCTAAAACTCAATCCAATAAGGGCCCTGGCGGGGGGAGAAGCGAGAGTGGGGCAATAGCAGCTGAAGAGACCACCTCAGGATCTAATGTAAATATTGATCCGGAGTTATCCCAGGAGTCTATATTAAAAGACGCTAAGCCTCATAAAATAATCACGGCAAGTGGCGCAACAGTCAGCGAGGGTGAACCCACATTGAAAGACCTCCTGTATGCCATAAACGCATGCAAGGACTCAATTACTGGTTTAGAGACCCAGCTGAAAGGCATTAAGGAGGACCTATGCTCAATGGGGGACAAACTGAGTAAGACCATGGAAAGAACCACCATCTTAGAGGAAAGATCAAGCACAGTCGAGGATGATTAGTTCCCGCTTAAGCAAGTAATTTCAGAGTTAAAGAAAAAAATGGACATGCAAGGGGCCAAGATCGATGACTTGGAAAACAGAAGCCGTAGAAACAATGTTCGTATTATCGGCATCCCGGAGAGAAGCGAGGGCACTAATCCTATTGAATTCCTTGAGGGCTGGTTGAGGGAGACTTTTGGGGCCACAACTTTTTCATCTTTTTTTGGCATCGAACGTGCCCACCGAGTCCCCTTTAAACCACGCCCGCCTAGTGAGCGCCCTAGACCATTGCTCGTTAAAATGTTCAACTATATAGATAAAGTGACCCTGCTCCGCAAGGCCAGAGAAAAAGGGGAAATTTTATACAACGGGGTCAAAGTTTCATTTTATCAGGACTTCTCTCCCGACTTGCAGAGACGCAGAGCCGAATTCATTTCAATTAAGCGAGCCCTTCAAAAACGCAATCTTCCGTATGCCCTGCTTTATCCAGCCCGCCTAAGAGTTTCCGCTCTAGGGGGCACTTTCTTTTTTGATTCACCGGAAAGTACAGCGAACTGGATCGAGGACAACAAGAGAGACCTTTGAAAGACTTATGAAAGACTCACGAACCCCGGGACTTCGCGCCCCCCCTTTTTTTTTTTTTTTTTGGGGTCTTTTTTTTCCCCTTTTTTTTTTTTTTGACCCCTGTGCGTTTTGCCCTTTCTTTTTTTTTTTTTTTTTTTGGGCTTGGCTATTTATGGTATTGTTTTAACATGTTTATATGCTCACAAAGTTGGTAAATACGGTAGCATGGTAATATGCCGAACACTACTTGTTAAATCACAGGGAACTCTTTCCACTACATTATAAAATAGCACTAAAATTGCACAAATTGGGAAGAAGAGAAAATAAGCGGCACTGCAAGGTAGTTAGAGGGGGGGGCGGGGTGGAGGGGGGGTGGGAGGGTGGTAGGGTTGTGATTTGTACAAGAGGTATGAATGGTTCATTTAGGGTGAGTAATATGGAGGCCACAGGTAGCGCCCCCAGGGGTGGCCCAGGAGGGCCAAGGGTGGGAGGGTCGAGTAGAATGGGTAGGGATAGGAGGGGGGGTTTTTGTGGGGGGGAGGGCGGGAAGGGCGGGGGAGGGGGAGACGGGTCGCACACTATCACTAAATATTTGACAAACACTAGTAACATTTGTATTTTTTTACTTAGTTTGTGTTTTATTAAAGAGTCACTAAAGGAATTTTTTTTTTTAGCTAAATAGCTTCCTTTACCTTACTGCAGTACTGGTTTCATGTCCTTATTGTTCGTTTTTGCTTTCATGTTGCTGTAAATCCTCTCTGTTCTGGACACTTTCTGGTTGCCTGTTTCCTGATAACCACAGTACTGGGAGATTTCTCACGGTGGTCACTAATCAAGGAGGTGTGAGTAAAACGAAACTGGATTGGTGCTGAGGAGTTTTAGACAAAGTATCACTGCTCTCTATTGGCTGACTGCCCTCTAGTGGCTCTCTGTACATCAGAGAACCAGCAAACAACAGCAAAAACTAAACTACACTGCAGGCACATTAATTGATTGTTTTCTATCTATTTTTAATCGTTTTTAAAAGGAATCAGTTAACTATTATGTCTCTATGCCCTGTAAACAGTCATTTCAGCTAAAAAAAAGTTTTCCTTTAGTGACCCTTTAAGTTTTGTTTTTTCTTCTTTTTAAGGTATGACGGAGTGGGTAAATGTTTATTGGGGCTTTTCTCCTGTTTTTCAAAGAAAAGAGGGGATAGAGAGATAGGGGGGGAACAGAAGAGGGGAAGAAGGGAGAGAAGTAAAGAAGTGCACCCTGGGGAGTTTCTCTTACATAACCAGTATCCTATTCCTAGACGTCTATGTTCCCTGAGGTGTCACCTACTGGGCTCCTTTTTAGCATATAGAAATTTGAAAGTCGCTCAGGTTTTGGTCTTCCTTTGTCCCTCTCGTTGCCAGGTTTCCCTGATTTTTCTAGATGTCCCAGACCCAAATTGGGCAAACGTTAAGGACTTATATATTTTATGATTGTACCAATTTCTTTTTCCTTCTCTGTTGTTCTCTTGAGATTTCTCTTGCGACAGGACAAAGAGAACAACAGAGTGGCTATTACCAAACTCAACCATAGGATATGGTAGATAAAACGTTCTGCATAAAATCTCTGAACGTGCGCGGAATGAGGGACTCTATTAAGAGAACGAACATTCTAGACATGCTGGGGGCGAGAGGAGAAGGCCTGCTCTGTCTGCAGGAGACGCACTTAACTGCAAAAACAGCCGCACAGATGTGCGGTCCTAAATTCCAGTCCACATATCACTCCTATCACACATCCTATTCTAGGGGTGTGAGTATACTGGTGGGAAGAGGACTGGCATTCTCCTGTAGAGAGAGCAGGATAGACGATCAGGGAAGGTTTGTATTTTTATCTTGCCTGATCGAAAATAAACCATTTGTGATAGCCAGTGTTTATATCCCCCCCCCCCATTTAAATTTGAAGTCTTACACAAACTGATTGAGTACACACTGGACAAACCTGGGACTCCGGTACTTATTATAGGAGACTTTAATGAAGCTCTAGATAGGACCCAGGACAGGTTCCCGCCAGGAAACAGACCTAAAATAAAAGGAGAGGACAGATTAGCTCTCTTTCTGGATGAAGTTGGACTATGTGATATTTGGCGCAGGCGTTACCCGTTTGAACGCCAATATTCCTGTTTTTCAAAGACTCATCATACTTTATCTAGAATAGACATGGCGTTGGGTAATGACGAGGCAGCAACACTAGTATCTAACATAGAATACGGCCCAAGAGGAATCTCTGATCACTCGCCAATTGAGTTGACAATAAAAACCAGGGGTAAATGGTACCCCAATGAATGGAAAATTAGTCCTCATTGGCTTGAGCTAATCAGCGAACATAGTACGGTGATGTCTGCTCTTAAAGAATTTTTACAGATAAACGTGGGAACTGCCTCAGTGGGGGTGGTATGGGACACCCTAAAAGCTCACCTCCGAGGTCTCCTGATTCAAAAGATAGCAGGGATTAAGAGGAGGGATAGGGAGGGAGAGAGCATGATAAGGAGGCAGCTGCTACAGGCAGAGAAGAGATATGTTGAAGCCCCAACCCTGCATAGTTTAAAAGAGTGGTTAGAAAAACAACAGATATATAAAATGACTATATTAAAAAAATCAGAGGGAAAACGAATATCTCAGAGACAGAATCAGTTTGGAGAGGGAGAGCGAGTGGGGCGCCTATTATCCCTGCTCATCAGAACTAATTCCCCCCCATCCACTGTTACAGCAGTCACGTTAGCAAGAGGGGTAACTTCTACCGATAAAACGGTGATATTAAACACTTTCAGAGAATTCTACGTATCCCTTTATACTTCTAAGAGAAGGGAGGGGACCGAAGGACCGGGAAATTTTTTCCTGGGAATGTCCGTCCCGGCACTGTCGGAAGAAGATAATATTGATATGGAGGCCCCAATTACTATATCTGAACTAAAACAGGCAGTAGCGGGGATGTCAACTCAAAAGTCACCTGGTCCAGATGGGTTGCCCATAGAGATCTATAAAAGATACGGGGACATTCTGTTACCAGAACTTCTCAATACACTAAATTGGGCACTGATTCACGGAGCACTCCCAACCTCCATGTTAGAAGCCACTATTATTGTCCTACATAAGGAGGGGAAGGATCCAACTGAGGCCTCATCATATCGTCCCATCTCACTACTATGTACGGACGCTAAGATCTTGGCTAAAGTCTTAGCAACCCGGCTAAATCGGAATATCCAAAGGCTCATACACCCTGACCAATCTGGCTTCATCCCAAATAGGTCAACCAGTATTAATATCAGGAGAGCGTTCCTGAATATGCAAATTCCAACAGAAGGGGTGGGTTCCAGAGCGATTTTAGCCTTGGATGCCGCTAAGGCTTTTGACAGTTTGGAATGGGACTACCTATGGCAGGCCTTAGAGAAATTCGGGTTTGGCCCTAGGTTTATTGGTTGGGTGAAGCTGCTATATAACCAGCCAAGAGCTAGAATCAAAATCAATAACAAATTTTGTGAAGCCTTCCAGTTAGAGAGAGGTACTCGACAAGGCTGTCCCCTTTCCCCTCTTTTGTTCGCGCTGGCGATGGAACCATTGGCCATCAAGATCAGAAAATCAGAAGTTATACAGGGGTTCCGCAGACTAGCCATAGAGGATAAGATCGCACTGTATGCGGACGATGTCCTGTTTTTTTTGGGAGACACCGGAGCATCATCAAAGAATGTAATCAAAACGGTGGGCGAGTTTGGGCTATGCTCCGGGTTGGTCATTAATTGGGAAAAGTCATCACTACTGCCAATTGATTCCCCTGGCGTCCAGATACCCCACAATATTCCTCAGTTAAAAGTAGAAACAAAGATGAAATACCTTGGAATATGGATCACGAGGGACACCAATAGCTTTGTTCCAAATAACTTAATCCCCCTCCTGGATAAATGGGAACACAAAAGAGACATCTGGTGTAAACTACCACTATCTACAGCAGGGCGATGCAATTTAATAAAGATGTTATGGCTGCCCCAGCTACTTTATATACTCCACAACTCCCCAGTTTGGATAGACCAAAAATGGTTTAAAAGGATAGAATCCATCTTTAGAGATTTAATCTGGAAGAAGGGACAAGCCCGGATTTGTCTCCAGACCATGCAGCTACCAGTTAAAGAGGGTGGAATGGCAGTTCCACACCCGAAAACATACTTCCTAGCCTCGCAGCTACAACATGTCGCGAATTGTGGACTGGAGGGAGACGGGAATCTTGGGACATTGATGCTAATAGGGGCACCACATAGGACAATATTGGAGGCACTTGAGGCTGGCTCGTTTACTCATAAATGTCCAACCATAAAACTCACTCTTAAAGTATGGCAAATAACAAAAACACTGCTGGGCTATGAGGGAATAACAACGTTTGCCCCTCTCTGGTGCAACCAAAATTTAAAGGAATTAAAAGACATTGAGAGATGTAAGGAATGGGAGAGACAAGGGATAAATCGTTTAAGCCAATTATATGAGGGAGAACATATGAAATCATTTGCAGACCTGCGACAGGAATTTAATATAGCAAATAAAACATTTTATAGATACCTCCAGATCCGGCATGGCATCCAAGCCCAGTTTGGGTCACAACCCATCGTATGGTCTTCGGCTCCTACTCTCCTGAAAATAATCTCTTCAAAAACAACTAAAGGCCTGATCTCCGAACTATATTCCAGAATAGGAGCTAAAACAATAAGTAGGGCAGGCCCCATCAAGAGCAGGACAGGATGGGAGAGAGACTTAGGGCAAATGTCTACGGAACAGTGGAGTGCGATTCTGAGGAGGGGGGTACTGGTTTCGATCTCTCCATCCCAGAAAGTGTCACACCTGTTCCTCTTGCACAGAGTATACTATACCCCCAGGAGAATGTTTAATCTTGGGTGGAGAAGTACTGATGAATGCCCTAGGTGCAGAGCGACAGGCAACCTTATCCACATGATGTGGAAATGCCCTAAACTATTCAGATACTGGGAGGAGGTGATAGATATAATAAATAAAACTTTTAAAACCAATTTGGAAGCCGAGTCAAAGACATGCCTATTAGGCAGTATTGACGAGGATAGAGTGCCTGCTGGGACCCTTGAGGTGGTGCTGAGATGCCTCTTCCAGGCAAGGAAGTTAATTGCGTTGAGGTGGCAGGCCCAGATTCCACCTACTGCTAAATCATGGGTTGAAACCATTAATACAATGATCTGGAGCGAGAGAGTGACACTCATTAGACAGGGCAATTATAGAAAGTTTGTTAGGATGTGGAAACCTTGGCTAGACATAACAGGATGTTCTATATAAGAAAAGGACTTCTTTCAAACTTAACTTAAATTAACACATGCTTCAATCCGCTAATGGATGTCCCTCTATGGGGAGGATTTATCCAATAAAGAAAATCAAATTAATTTAAAAAACTGATTTAGGGTGCGGCGGGAGGGTGGAGGGGTGGGTGAGGGGTGGAGGGGTGGGGAGGGTAGATATAAGGGAAGTAAATTTGGAATTCAGGAGGCTTTTTTCTACTTAACTATAATGACTCAGGGGTAGGGGGAGGGTGTGGGGTAAAAGGCTTGTTTGTGTATGTATTATGTTAAGTGTTCGCACGCTGGTGTATTAATTTATGTAATTTATACATGCAAACAATAATAAAATGTTATAATTTAAAAAAAAAAAGTATTAGTAACAAGCACTAATCATTGGCTCAAATCACCATATAAAGTCTGCACCATCCAGTGGCCTGCAGGAAGAAGCATGTTCGTCTACAGGGATGCTCAGCATGTACTCGTTCACTCTGGCTCATCACTCATCATCACTTACACTTGTAGTATCTGTTCTCAGTGCATCTTGAAGTGTGGCTACAACGGGAGATATTTAGATAACAGAAAGAAGCATAGACACAGACATAAAGGAAATTCATGCAATTAAGATCTCTAGAACAGTTCTAAGGTATTTATAGGAACTATGAAACAATTGAGAATTTACATTTCAATTACACTTTAAAGAGGAAGTAAACCCTGATAGGTTTTACTTCCTCTTTTGTTCCCTGCAAAATAAAAGCATAATGGGCTAGTATGCATCGCATACTAGCCTATTATGTGGCACTTACCTGCAAACAAAGCCTGCACTGTCCCCACTGGAGGCCGCATCCATCTTCGCCCCTCTGCCTTTCTTGGGGCTGTGGATGCTGGCTGTGTGACTGGCCGGAGCCGCGTGACGTCACTCCCGCACATGCGCGCCGGCTTTTGCTCGGGAACAAACAGCACATGCGGCGACATCCTCGGCACACAACAAGGTAAATATCTCCTAAACGGCCAGATGTTTTGGAGATATTTACAGTCCTTGTAGGTAAGCCTTATTCTAGACTTACCTATAGGTTTACAAGTTCTAAAAAAGGGGTTTACAACCACTTTAAGGTGGTTAGAATCTCTTTTATAACAATATTTTAATAAGAAAGTGTGCCTGTTTCTTAAATGACTAATTGGGCACGTATTCAAATGTTAATGTGTCTCCTTATGTCAGTTTTCTACTCTAAAGCCCTGTATACACGGGCCAGAATCTCGTCAGGAAAAAAAAATTGTTTTTCCTGACGAGATTCTTGGCAAGAATCTCTTGCTGCCCGAGTGTACAGACACTCCTTTCAAAAGAACCGCGGTTCTTTTGGAAGGCAAGAACGTGGTGACGTCAACACAGTGACGTCCTGCACCCTACCTATGCCCAGGAAGCTACCGCGCATGCATCAAGGTCATTTCGAGCATGCGCGGGTTTCAGTGTTGCCAACCGTCCGTAAATTAACGGACAGCTCGTAAATTTAACCCCTTTTCGGGTTGTCCATTAAAGTCCATTATGGGCATTGGGTGACGTTAAAATGATGGCTGCGAGCCGACCATGCAACTGCACATGCACTGTTCCGAAGCCGGCCGGGCTCGGGAAAGCTTGTATGCGCTTGGCTGGGCGGCGCATGCGTAGGAGCGTAATGGCGCTCGTGACACTATGGCGGTCGCCGCTATTCAGTGGCTCAGCTCATGCACTCGAGGACTCGGCCGAGAATGTGTGAGGAGGTCAGTACAACTGGGGGGATAAGTGAGAGGAGGACATCACTGGGAGCTGTGTCATGTCCGCAGCCTCTGTCCCCCTCCTGTGTCATGTCCGCAGCCTCTGTCCCCCTCCTGTGTCATGTCCGCAGCCTCTGACCATCTCCTGTCTTTTATCATGTCTGCAGTCTCTGAGGGGATCCTAGAAAGGAGTCAAGAGTGGGAGCGCCGGGATGGGGGTTACGGGAAGAATCAGATGTGTGGACTGTGGAGAGGAGAGCAGAACAGCCAAGCTGGAGCCGTCTGACTGAGCCCCACACTGTGCACCTGGGAGGAGGTCAGTGACAGCGCCACCAGGCCAGTCTGAGGGGGGGGGATCACTGATCTAAGGAGGGGAGTGAATACAATAATGTAAGTGGGCACTGATATAGATACATATTAGTAACCCTCCCTTACCTTAGTGTATTCACTCTGTGGAAGGTGGTCTCTATTCACCATAGCCCCTCCCCCCACACCAGAGTTCCCCTTATATCATGATCTGCAGCGTTCCCCTTTACATAATAGTTCCCTTGCACTGTAAGGGGGCATCCTGCAGACTCTAATATATGAGGGAACTCTGTGCTGGCTGGGTTATAGTAACCCAACCTTCATGTAAATTGAGAAATATGTTTTTTTACTTTTGTTTAACTTAAACACGTTGATAATAGCATTTTCTCGTCGTGATTCTCTGCAGTTTTTTCCTGCCGAGAAACCCAAGAGTGTGTATACTTACCTGTCGCCGTGGAAAGCCGCCAGTGTTGCCAACCCCCCAAAGTGAAATTTACTGGCAGAACGCCAAAATTTACAAAAGGCACCAATTTTTTACTGGCAAAAAAGCATGAAATTTACTGGCAAATCCACATTTTTTACTGGCACTACAAAAAAGTACCTAAAATTACTGTTTTTAGTGCTAAACAGTGAAAATATCAATATTTGAACTATAAACACATATTTTTTTTTCTCTTTGGGGCTCAATGGAGGGGGGAGAGAGGGGAGAGGAGAAGGGAATGTGCCCTACTTTAACCACTTAAGCCCCAGACCATTTTGCAGCTAAATGCCCAGGCCAGGTTTTACGATTCGGCACTGCGTCGCTTTAACAGACAATTGCGCGGTCGTGCGACGTGGCTCCCAAACAAAATTGGCGTCCTTTCTTCCCCACAAATAGAGCTTTCTTTTGGTGGTATTTGATCACCTCTGCGGTTTTTATTTTTTGCGCTATAAACAAAAATAGAGTGACAATTTTGAAAAAAATTCAATATTTTTTACTTTTTGCTATAATAAATATCCCCCAAAAACATATATAATTTTTTTTCCCCTCAGTTTAGGCCGATACGTATTCTTCTACCTATTTTTGGTAAAAAAAATCGCAATAAGCGTTTATCGATTGGTTTGCGCAAAATGTATAGCGTTTACAAAATAGGGGATAGTTTTATTGCCTCCACCCAGCACAGCACTTGGTTTTTATTCTAACATAACAAAAGCAATGACAAACAGGAAGTGATGGCTCCAACAGCCAATCACTTCCTTCATGGGAAATGACATCACAGGAAATGATCTCCACACAGGAAATGACCTCATAGGAAATCCTACCAACAGGATGAGTTTATACAAACAACCAATGAATAATGGCTAGGGGAGTCTTATGGGCGTGTCTGGGCAGGGACAGTGTGTATGCTTTTCCTGTACCTGGAAGCTAAACAAAGGAAGCTGCATGGCTTTCAAGCATGGACACTCTCCCTGACCATGACAATTCAAAAGCTCTTGTGTACACAGTAGTGACACAGGGTGCTGTGTAATGTAAAGGGGTCCAGAGGTGCAGGGGAAAGGGGTACACAGTAGTGACACAAGGTGATGTGTAATGTAAAGGGGTCCAGAGGTGCAGGGGGCTGTGTAATGTAAAGGGGTCCAGAGATGCAGGAGGCTGTGTAATGTAAAGGGGTCCAGAAGTGCAGGTTGCTGTGTAATGTAAAGGGGTGCAGGGGGCTGTGCAGTGTAAAGGGGCCCAAAGATGCAGGGTGCTGTGTAATGTAAAGGGGTCCAGAGATGCAGGAGGCTGTGTAATGTAAAGGGGTCCAGAAGTGCAGGAGGCTGTGTAATGTAAAGGGGTCCAGAAGTGCAGGTTGCTGTGTAATGTAAAGGGGTGCAGGGGGCTGTGCAATGTAAAGGGGCCCAGAGATGCAGGGTGCTGTGTAATGTAAAGGGGTCCAGAGGTGCAGGATGCTGTGTAATGTAAAGGGACCCAGAGGTGCAGTTGGGAAGAGGGGGTACACAGTAGTGACAAAGAGATATTGAAGGATGCAGAGTGCACTTGTTGAGTGCCCCCACAACAAGCAGCTTGCTATTGGGGCACCAAAACCAAGCCACAGCTAACTGTGTCCAATAAGACATTGAGCCGCGGCCCGGCCGCATCCCCTTTCTCTCCTGATTGGCTGACTGATTTTGATTGACAGCAGCGGGAGCCAATGGCGCTCCTGTCTCAGTCAATGAGGGGGGATAGAGACGGGGCATAGATAAGTATTGAAGGGGGGGGGATGCTACACACAGTAGCACAATCCCTTTAATAATTGTAAATTTCCCCTTGCCTTGGAAAGGTTTTCTCTCATTTCCTGTTGTGTCTCCAGGGCAGGAAATGCAGGGAAGTCTTCCAAATAGGTCACTAACAGCACAAACACACAAAACATTGTGTTGATCTCAGAACAAGCCTTTAAAATCAGCAGATGAAATACATTTAGACCCGGTTCACACTGGGGCGACACGTCAGGCAGCTCAGCCGCCTGACGAGTCGCGTCCCGTTGAATGCAATGGAACCGTTCTAATAGGAGCGACTCAAGTCGCTCCGACTTAGAAAAAGGTTCCTGTACGACTTCGGGGGTGGCTCGGGGCGACCTGCATTGACTTCTATATAGAAATCGTTTTGCAAATCGCCTCTGAAGTTGTCCTCAGGACGACTTGCAGAGTCGCCCCCGAAGTCGTGCCGCTGCAGTGTGAACCGACTCTTAAGTTTATTGTTTTACCTTCCATAAGAATTGTAAATTCTTTTGAGTCATTCTTGTGAATTACCTATTACATGGCTACAGATACAATTTAAGAAAACCATACTGAAGTAATATTTAATAAACTCTCTCTCATATCCATCTGTATGGGTGACATTCTGTACATAAATATTCATGTACATCTAAATAACCACACATAGGCACTATTATATTTGTATAGGGGAATAGGAATATTTATTAGGATACCACAAAATATAAAGGCACACATGTCAGACATCCGCACAGTAGAAGAGAGGTAAGAGCTGTCCACACTCAAAACTTGTCAGGTTTAGAGTATGGTTATTTTTGTCCTCAGAAGCTGAGTGCCCCAATGCTTTAAATATACAGAGGCAGTTCCTAAAAAACAGATGGTATAATGCCTGACAGGAGGCTATATAAATCAGAAGGACAGTACAATTTTACTGCCATAGTGAACTAAAGAGCAGGGAAAGAGCTGCAGCCATGCCAGCAAAGGTTCCAATTAAAAAGTCCCCAGCTAAAGCTGCAGCAGCTAAGGCACCTGAACCACCAAAGCCTGCTGAACCAGTTGTGGAATCTAAACCCCCAGCCCCTGAGACTCCAGCTCCTGAACCAGAAGCCGCGGCTCCAGCACCAGAGGCTCCAGCTCCAGAGGCTCCAGCTCCAGAGGCTCCAGCTGCTGAGATCCCCGCGCCGGCTCCTGAAGCCCCTGCACCAGAACCCGAGGCTAAACCAGTAGAGGAAAAAGCACCAGAGCCACCTCAGCCAAAAGAAGGTAAGTGACTTCTCGTTATATATTGTGATATTAATATATATAATAGTAATACTGTAATTATCAAGCTTTTAGTGGTCTGACGTATGAATAATATTTGGAGAAATAGGAATGCGTAATGTATTGAAGCCATATTATTAAAAAAAGTAATAGCATTAATTTGAAAAAAAATAATAAAAAATTAAGAAAAAAAAATAATATATATATATATATATATATATATATATATATATATATATATATATATATATATATATCACAGTAAAAACATGATTTGGAAGCATCATTTGTTCTAGAAATATGCTTGTAATCCAAAGCACTTGTATATAAAAGCATTTTTTTACAGGGTATAAAAGAGAAGAGAGGCACCTCTAATGCCGCGTAAACACTATCACTTTTTGTGATGAAAAAAAAAATGAAATTTTTCCAACTTCATCATTAAAAATGATGTTGCTCACACATCATCGTTTTTTAAAAATTATGAACAAAGCAACGGCACTCTGAAGGGGAAGTTCTATTCGCCTTGAGGCTGCTTTTAGCTGATTCCGTGTTAGTAAAAGACGATTCATGCTTTTTTGTCTGTTACAGCGTGATGAATGTGCTTACTCCATTACGAATGGTAGTTTTACCTCCCGTCTAATAACTTGCTTCTGGGCATGTGCGGGTTTAAAACATTGTTTTTGCCCACACACGATCATTTTTTACGACACAAAAAATGACATTTTAAAAAATGACATAAAAAATTCAAGCATTTTCGATTTTTTTTTGGTCGTTTTTTAGAAGACAAAAAATGATGTTTAGCCCACACACAATCATTTTAAATGACGTTTTTAAAAATGTCATTTTTTTTCATCACAAAAAGTGATCGTGTGTACGGGGCATAATGCCACGTACACACGGTCATTTTTTGTCTTGTAAAAAACTTTCATGAAAAAAACTTTTTTCAAACTTAATTTTAAAAAACAACGTTGCCTACACACCATCGTTTTTTCAAAATGCTCTAGCAAAGCGCGGTTACGTTCAGCACGTACGGCGGCACTCTGTTCTATTCAAGCTCGCGTCATAACTTGCTTCTGAGCATGCGCGGGTTTAAAAACGTTGTCCACACAGTATCATTTTTTATGACACAAAAAACGATGTTTTGAAAAACGACATAAAAAATTGAAGCATGTTCGAATTTTTTTTTTGTCGTTTTTCAGAAGACATAAAACGACGTTTTGCCCACACACGGTCATTTTAAATGACGTTTTTAAAAATGTCGTTTTTTTTCATCACAAAAAACGACCGTGTGTAGGCGGCATTAGTGTAGCAAAAAGTTGCTAAATGTTGTACCTTCATTGAATGTAACCATATTGCTACACTTGAGGCTCCTCTCTTCTTTTTTATACTCAGTTGTGACACAACGCTACTCTTATATCAAGACATCGCTTGTATATCAAGGCAAAATGTATTAAAACATTTTGCTTGTCTTGCAAAACGCTCTCAAACCAAGTTACTCTCAAACCAAGGTTTTACTGTGTATATATATATATATATAAATTTATATATATATATATATATATATATATATATATATATATATATATATATACACACACATATACAGGTACTCTTCACCTAACTACCAGGTTCCGCTCCAACGGCCAGGTCGTTAAACAAATTAGTCGTTAAACGAGGAGCCACAAGTAATCGATATTTTATCCATTCTTAACTACTGTACTGTATTGTGAAAAAAACTCTTGCTCAATAAAAATGTTTTAATTTGCATAAGTACAGAACACAAATGAAAATTCTGTACTGTACAATATAATAAGGTATAGAGCGTCATTCGGGTGGGGAGAGCTGGTCGTAAGTCTGAGTGGCCGTTAAAAAGGTAGGTTATTAAAGGATTATGTGTGTATATATATATATATATATATATATATATATATATATATATATATATTGATTTACTAAAGACAAATGGGCTGATCACTATGCCAGGGAACTTGTACTTTGCAGGGGAATTTTCCATAGAGCTTAGTGAAAGAGGTGAAGCTCTGCTGACTTCCATCATCCATCATCCAATCATGTGCAAGAAAAAAATCCTTTTTTTTTCAATTTTTCCTGCATGTGTCAGTTATTCCTTACAAAGTGAAACTGCACTACATTCAGTAAGCTCTGGGGGGAATTCCCTTGCAAAGGCCAACTTCCCCTGCCAAATGAATCACCTATTTGTATTTAGGAAATCAACCCCATAGGGGATCAGAGTTGCTGGCTAATCTACAGAGAGGAGTTCTGATGACATGATTGACAGGGGTATCCTCCTATTATGTAATTATTACTAAAGATTTATATAGCGCCAACAGTTTGCCCTGCTCGTTGAGCTTACATTCTAAAGAATTGTAATGAAAATGAGATTCTGTGGGTCAAACCCTGGTAACTACATTTTAACAATCAAGAAACTATCAAGCAAAGAAAATGTTTAGGAAGAAATGTCAATGGAAATAATTAGGTAAAATAAGGAAACTACAGATAAAGATTGCTGTAGAGGCAACCATGCTACTGTATATATCATTGTTGGCAACATCCAAAAAAAGTGCAGTGCCAAGTACTCTTAACCACTTAAGACCCGGACCAAAATGCAGCTAAAGGACCTTGCCCCTTTTTGTGATTCGGCACTGCGTCGCTTTAACTGACAATTGCGCGGTCATGCGACGTGGCTCCCAAACAAAATTGGCGTCCTCTTTTTCCCACAAATAGAGATTTCTTTTGGTGGTATTTGATCACCTCTGCGTTTTTTTTTTTTTGCGCTATAAACAAAAATAGAGCGACAATTTTGAAAAAAATTCAATATTTTTTACTTTTTGCTATAATAAATATCCCCCAAAAATATATAAAAACATTTTTTTCCCCAGTTTAGGCCAATACGTATTCTTCTACATATGGTAAAAAAATCGCAATAAGCATTTATCGGTTGGTTTGCACGAAATTTATAGCGTTTACAAAATAGGGGATAGTTTTATTGCATTTTTATTAATATTTTTTTTTTTACTACTAATGGCGGCGATTAGCGATTTTTTTTGTGACTGCGACATTATGGCGGACAATTTTGACACATTTTTGGGACCATTGTCATTTTCACAGCAAAAAATGAATTTAAAATGCATTGTTTACTTTGGAAATGACAGTTGCAGTTTGGGAGTTAACCACAGGGGGCGCTGAAGGAGTTATGTTTCACCTTGTGTGTGTTTACAACTGTAGGGGGATGTGGCTGTAGGAGTGACGTCATCGATTGTTTCTCCCTATAAAAGGGATGACACGATCGATGCAGCCGCCACAGTGAAGAACGGGGAAGCCGTGTTTACACGCGGCTCTCCCCGTTCTTCAGCTCCGGGGACCGATCACGGGTCCCGCGGTCCCGAAGCTTCGGACCGGGTCGCGGGAGCGTGCCGCGGGCGTGCACCCGCGACCCACGGCTGGGTACATGTACAGGACGTACCTGTACGTACATGTGCCCAGCCGTGCCATTCTGCTGACGTATATGTGCAGGAGGCGGTCCTTAAGTGGTTAAAGGGTCACTAAAGGCCGTTTTTTTTTTTTTTTTTAAATAACAAACATGTCCACTGTGCAGCTCGTTTTGCACAGAGTGTCCCCTAACCCTGTCTTCTGGGGTCTCTCTGAGGCTGTCTCGGCTCCTCCTCGCAAAATCTTTCTACCTTCATGCGAGCGAGCTCGCATGGTGGAAAGCTTTTGCGAGCGCGCTCCCGTGATACAGCGGCGGGCATAGCCGCCGACTGTATCACCCGGCCCTGCCCCCCGGCACGCCGCGTCATCCGTTGTGATTGACAGCAGCGCCAGCCAATGGCTATCAATCCGTCCAGCCTAGCCAATCAATGGCCAGGCTGGGAACCGAAGACCATCACATGGACGCGCGCGGGACATTCGAGGGGTCAGGTAAGTAAAACGGGGGTTTGGGGGGGGCCGGTACCATCGGACCATACCTTTACAACCCCTTTAACTGATGAGCCCATACTTATTCTATGCAGAAAGGCGATTTCAATCAAACCTACCTAAACTGTTGGCTTGTCACTGCTGGTTACTCAGCAGTGTCAGCATTCCAGGGGCGGACTGACAACTCATGGGGCCCCCAGTCAATAGGAGATTATGGGGCCCCCAGGCAGGGCTGGCCTTAGGTGTTCAGGCGCCCTGTGCGAGCTAATCCTGTGGCGCCCCCCCCCCATCTTCACCCCTCGCCCACTGGTCACCTAAACATACACAAAGAGGAAAAAAAATATTTATAACAAATAATAATTGTATTTTACTTCTTTTTTTTAATTATTATTTAAAGTCCCTTATATCCTCCTCCCCTTCTGTGTGTAGGCTGGCTATAAAAAGTAAATATTTTTTCTTTTTTCTTTTTATCTGAAAAAGTAGATGCATGCAGGGCCAGGGGCTCAGTGTGACTTACCTTTTGGTGGACGGTGCGGCTTTGCATTTTAAAATGGCGCCGCCCGGCGCTTAGACGCCACTGCGCATGCTACCTCTGCCCGAGAATAGCCAAGCGTTTTCAGGCTTTCCTGAGCAGCGGTTGCTCATGCGCAGTGTGCCTGTCAGGGGCGGCAGCAGCCATTTCTTTTCAGGTGCCGCAGGCGATGCGCTGCTCTTCACCCTGTCCCAGGGCAGGGGGACCTGGCAGTGCCTGCTGCTGTGATTCGTAGGAGTCGGACTCCTGTGATGATCATGTAAGTAACTGACTGCTACTCACATTCTGTGAGCTGTGATGGCCGCATGGCGCCTCTTTTGCCCATGGCGCCCTGTGCGGCCGCACAGCTCGCACACCCCAAAGGCCGGCCCTGCCCTCAGGCAATAGATTATGGGGCCCCCAGGCAATCAGAGATTATGGGGCCACGCAGTATACACACACACACACACACACACATACAGTATGCATACACACAGAATACACACTGAAAAGGTGCTGGAGAGGCGGGACAGCTATAATCTTGGGATTTTTAGACCAAAAGGATGTCGGTAAGGGACATTTCAGGGACAGATGTAAAAAAAAACACCGATTTTTACATACTGTCCCTGGTTTTACTGAGGCTGGCAACCCTGATGCAGTGCCCGAGTGCCCGAATGGTCAGTCCGCCCTTGAAGCATTCATTTAAAAAGTAAATTGAATACCCATGTTACTCAGTCTACACTATAACACTGTTGTCTTGCTGCCCAATGCGACATAATCCCTTTCGTAGTACATACACTTATTTAATAAGACAGTGCTAAGAGCATTGAGAATGTGCAAAGTACAGTAACCTCTATCAGCTAACCTGTTTCCATTCAGCAGGCTATTAGGAACAAAGAATATAACAAAATATGATTGCAAAGGCTTACAGCAGTTTGCCATGTGTCATAAAAGCCAGACGGTAGTCCGGCATTGCATTGTGTGTGGCCATGCAGCATGTGTTCTTATTATGTGCCCTGGCATGTGAAGTGACATGGGGGGCTGACCTTGTCATGGCTTCCGTGGTCATTTTTCGCTTTACACGCGAAGGTTTATCAAGTATGTTTTTATAGTTTGCGTCTTTACATGTGTATATGGGGAAATATGTTACATTCCTGTAGTATAAAAGCTAATGCCCCGTACACAAGATACGAATATCGTACGACTTTTTTCGCTTAATAGTTGCAAGTAGAAATTAAATAGGTTATTAAAATCAGGAAAATTCTTGTACGACAGGAAAAAAAATCGGAAGTGATGTTGTGTGTTGTAATGTATTTGTATTGTATTTTCGGACGACAACTGTACTGACTAAACGAAAATCGTACGATCTGGTACGAGGAAAATTTTCGTGCATGTCCGATAAAATAATATCGGATGAACTGTCATGATCGGCTCTCAAAAGGTCTGTACTAACGATCCGATTATCGTACGATTCTTCCTCGCACAAAATTTTTTGTACAATTTTCGGATCGTGTGTACGGGTCATAAATGTTGATTCAACATCCTAGAATATGCAAAGGATTAAATGTATTACATTCATTGGGAATACTAATAGAAATAATGAGTCTCCTGTTATCCATATTTCCATGGATTAGGTTGGCAGTCTTATCTCCTTATATAAAGAGAACAGGTTCAAAAACGCATATTAAACATCAATGGTAAACATGAATGCTAACCTTCCAACATCAGCCATTTGCCAGCCATAGACAGAGAGCAATTTGTTGTGACACGTTACTAGTCAACTGTGAAGCCCCATACACACTATGAGGCCCCGTACACACGACAGAGTTTCTCGGCAGAATTCACCGAGAAACTCGGTCAAAACCCGGATTCTGCCGAGAAACTCTGTCGTCTGTACAGTTTTGGCTCGATGGAGCCGCCGAGGAGCTCGACGAGAAAATAGAGAACATGTTCTCTATTTTCTCGTTGTTCTATGGGAGAAGGCGGCCCGCCGAGCTCCTCGGCGGCTTCATCCCAAAACTCGACGAGGAACTCGACGTGCTTTGCACGTCGAGTTCCTCGGCCGTGTGTACGGGGCCTCAGTTTTCCTGCAGGTTTTCTCTTCAGGTTTACCAAAACCATCTAATATGAGGTCAAACCTCAAGAGTTTCAATTTGTATGCAATCAGGCAGGCCCTTGCACTACATGGTTTTGGTAAACCTGAAGAGAAAACCTGCAGGAAAACTGATAGTGTGTATGGGGCTTGACACGTTACTAGTCAGAATTTCTGTTTGTTGTATCATACTTAAAGGGGTTGTAAAGGTACAATTTTTTTTTTCCTAAATGGCTTCCTTTACCTTAGTGCAGTCTACCTTCACTTACCTCATCCTTAAATTTTGCTTTTAAATGTCCTTATTTCTTCTGAGAAATCCTCACTTCCTGTTCTTCTGTCTGTAACTACACACAGTAATGCAAGGCTTTCTCCCTGGTGTGGAGTGTCATGCTCGCCCCCTCCCTTGGACTACAGGGGATGCCGAGGATACTGTACAAATCTAGTTGACGGGTGTAGGGTTTATGTGCTAATGATATCAGCTGGTAAACTACATCCTGTGTTTACCGGTTCTCACATCCCAAATCTACATACCAGGAAGTCATGACGTTTTCTATAAACACAGCAGAGGCTAAGGTAAGGCCTTGTTCTAAAGATCAAAAAGAGCTTTTATTTATGTTAAACCAAGGTAAATTAATGGTAGATTGGTACACGGGGAGCTGGATTTTAGAAAAAAAAATTTAATTAGCCGTTAACAGATTCCTCTATCCACACAAATGAGGTGAATGGAGGAATCCCGCGGCCATGACATTGTTTTCTGTCATTGGCACCCGCAGCTGTCAGAACACACTGATAAGCAACTTCAGCTAATTGGCTGCAGCCGCTGACTGACAAAACTTTTTAAGCGTGTCTCTTTGATAAGCCAAATTGTTTGGCCAGCTTTACCTTATTCTAGTATGTCATCCAACCGCCTTAGTTTTACAAGTAGCATTACTGATTTGCTTAACTCAATGTATCAATTGGTCAATTCCTGAGTGATATAAAATACTCTTTTTCATTATCTAACATGATCAATCAGCAATCATTCCATTTTCTGTATAGAAAGGGGATCATTATTTCACTGTCTGGTCACCACAGGTTAATGTGCTTTCTGCTCATGTATGGCCATTTAAAGTGGAGGTTCACCCAAAATATACATTTTTAACAGTAGATTGGGCCTAATTACGGGAAGCAGAATCGGGTGTTTTGATTAAAATCAATGCAGTACTTACCTTTTTTGAGATAGATGTTCTCCCGCCGCTTCCGGGTATGGGCTGCGGGACTGGGCGTTCCGTTTGTCTGTCGCATACAGCGCGTCACCAGTTTCCGAAAGTAGCCGAACGTCGGTGCGCAGGCGCCGTATAGCGCTGCACCGACGTTCGGCAACTCGTGACGCGCTGTATGCGACCGTCGGAATGCTGTCAATCAAATAGGAACGCCCAGTCCCGAAGACCATACCCGGAAGTGGCGGGAGAACATCAAAAAAGGTAAGTACTGCATTGATTTTAATCAAAACACCCGATTCTGCTTCCCGTAATTAGGCCCAATCTACTGTTAAAAAAAAAAATTCCGGGTGAACTCCCGCTTTAAGAGCTGGAAAGGAAAGAGAAATAGCAGATTTGCATAATAATAAAAAAGGAAACTAACAGATTCAGTTTGTTTAAAGTGCATCTAAACCCCCCAAAAAATGTAATATAAAGCAGCTTACCAACCTTAGCTATGGTGGCTGCATTGGTTTTCTTTTTCAGGCTTTTTTTCCTATAACAGACCAAGCTGTCCAGAAAAAGTGACAGTTGACAAAAAGCACTGGCCGGGGTGCTTACAGTAATCACCTTCGTTTATGTAAAACCTTTATCCCAAAAGGAAAATAAAACTGTTGCTGTAACTGCCTAAACATGTTAGCTGGAGTTTGGCTTGAATTTGTTAGCCAATTCCATCTAAATCTGCTAGTGCATCTAAAGGCCTGTGCACACGATCGGACTTTCCGACAGGAATTGTGTGATGGCAGGATGTTGTCGGTTAATCCGTCCGTTTGTATGCTCCATCGGACAATTGTTGTCGGAATGTGGAATAGCAGGCGTTAAAATTTTCCGACAATAAATGTGTGGTGTCGGATTATCCGATTGTGTTTACAGAAGTCCATCAGAAAAAAATCCAAAGTACGAACCAATGCTAACCATAAGACAACATTAGAAGTTGCCCAAGGGGTGGCGCTAAAGAGCTGAAAAACTAAGTTGTTTTGTGTTTGTTGGCCAACAAGTCTTTGCCGTTTGTATGCAATACAAGATCACAGCCGATGCCCTTTGCACAAAATTCTGCGGCTTTGTCCGCAAAAAGTACAATCGTGTGTACGAGGCTTTACACTACCCTCCCACAGGGTGACAGTGCTGTTGTCCAAGGGTGGAACTGTTGTTCCTCTAAAGTGGAAACTCCCTAAGACAGGAAGTGTGTTATTGGCTGAAATACCAGGTGAAAATAAAGGAAAAAAAAATACAGCCAACACCCTTAAAGTTCACCTCTAATTAAACAAAATAATAAATGCACATATTTTTGCAGGTAAATTTTCTTTTAATTTTTTTTTTTTTAAAACAGGAGCCTGCAAGTATTGCACCCACGATTAGCAGATTGTGAGTGCAATGTTAGGCTCCTGCAAACTCTGCCTACAGCTCTGTGGCTGTAACCTTTGTATATGCTGTCATTGTGAATGAATGGCAAGCATGCTGATCATGCTCTTAGTTCATTTAAACTACTGCTGTGGCAGATGGGACTTTTAGGCCCCATACTCACGAGCAAACATGTCTGCTGAAACTGGCCCGCAGGCCAGTTTCAGCAGACATGTTTGCTCGTGTGTGGGCGCGAGCGGGCCGAATTCCAGCAAACATTTGCCCGCCGGGCCTTTTCCCAGCGGGCAAATATTCCTGGACTTGTTTTAAAACAGCCCGCTGGAATTCAGCCCGCTCGGACATGTACGGTCGTCAGTACAGACCTACCGTACATGTCCAGGCGCCCGCCGTCCCTCGCATGCGTCGAATGACTTCGACGCATGCGTGGAAGCATTTTAAAGGCGGGCCGCCCACGTCGCCGCGTCATTGTCGCGGCGACACCGCGTCATCGACGCGGCGACACCGCGGACACGCCCCGCGTATTGTTTACGCGCGGACTTCTGTAGGATGGTGTGTACAACCATCGTACAGAAGCCCTCTGGCAGACATGTATGGTGAAAACGGTCCGACGGACCGCTTTCACCATACATGTTTGTCCGTGTGTACCCGGCCTTAGGGGTTGATTTACTAAAGGCAAATAGGCTGTGCACTTTGCAAATATGTATATTTTTGTTTGCACATAATTGGATGATGGAAGTCAGCAGAGCTTCCCTTCATTTACTAAGTATGTAACTATGTAACTGCACAGTCTATTTGCCTTTAGTAAATCAACCCCTTAGTTTCTTCATTCACAGCCACACCATTTTCAAAATGTGACAGTGGGTGCAAGGAGATGAACCCCCCCCCCCCGCCTACTGTCACACTCGGGGCGGGGAACAGGAGTGCTGATGGGGTGGGGGTGAACCAGAACATGTTACACTCTAAATATGGGTGAAACATGTTCTAAAAGGTGAACTTATCCTTTAACTGCTTCAGCCCCGGACCAGTTTGGTGGTCAATGACCGGGCCACTTTTTGCGATTACGCACTGCGTCGCTTTAACTGACAATTGCGCGGCCGTGCGACGTGGCTCCCAAACAACATTGACGTCTTTTTTTTCCCACAAATCGAACTTTCTTTTGGTGGTATTTGATCACCTCTTCGGTTTTTATTTTTTGCGTTTTAAACAAAGAAAAGCAACAGTTTAGGCCGATATGTATTCTTCTACAATTTTTTGGTAAAAAAAATCGCAATAAGCGTTTATTGATTGGTTTGCGCAAAAGTTATAGCTTCTACAAAATAGGGGGTTTTATGGCATTTTTATTAATATATATTTTTTTTACTAGTTATGGTGGCGATCAGCGATTTTTATCGTAACCGCGACATTATGGCGGACATATTGGACACTTTTGACACCATTTTGGGACCATTGTCATTTTTACAGCGATCAGTGCTAAAAAAATGCACTGTTACTGTAAAAATTACACTGGCAGTGAAGTAGTTAACCAATAGGAGGCGCTGCAGGGGTTAGGTGTTCCCTAGGGAGTGATTCTTACTGTTAGGGGGCGTGGCTACACATGACACATCACTGATGACCGTTCCCAATCACGGGAATGCAGGCCAGCGAAGGTGACAGGGTTATAACACTGCTAGGGGTAAAGGCATAATTTTTTTTCTTACTTTTGGATAAAGTGGAGAGTAATGAGAACGCCTATTAGGTTGTTATTGCTGTTTGTGTGCTCGTTAGAGAGATTCACCCTCTTTATTTGTCCTGTTTACTGTTATGACTGAAAGTGAACGTAAAAGAAAATCGCACATTTTGGGTTGTCTCCAGAAAAGTAATTCAGGCAGGGCCATCTTTAGCACAGGCAAAAGGGTCAGCTGCCCCGGGCCCAGTCATTGTTGTGGAGCCAAAAGCACTGTCCACAAATAGTTGATAAGTGAATTCGGGAGGGCCCAAGAAAATGTTTGCCCAGTGTCCAATTAATATTTAAGACGGCCTTGAATTCAGGAGAAACATTCCAACGGTGACACTAGTTCTGGTGACCTGGGGGCCCCCAAGAGATTCTGTTAATTTGTAGGACTTTCCCCTCACTCCAGGCTATGGGACAAGAAATGAAGGGAAATCTCCCCAATGAGACAAAGATGGCAAAAAAATGGACAGGAGTTATAACCCTCACTCACTCTATCCAGAATGAAAATGATTTTTGCCTATAGTTCTACTTTCATTCTAGTCGTTTCCTTATTTTTGTAACTGCTACAAATTTTTGTTACAACTGCTACAAATGTCTTACTGCCACTGGTATAGTTTGTCCCAGCTATCACTTTTGCAAATGTAAATGCTGTATATACTCGAAGTATAAGCCGACCCGAATATAAGCCGAGGCACCTAATTTTACCACAAAAGACTGGGAAAACGCATTGGCTCGAGTATAAGCCCAGGGTCTGGCCCATCGGAACAGGACACGCCAAACAAGCAACTGCTTGGGGCCCCCAAGCTGGCCTGGGGCCCCAGCAGAGTGCCTCCGCTTCCAATAAATGCTGCAGCCTGTAGCGTGGCCGAGCTCCTTTCCTAATTTCTCCTGCAGTCCGGCCGGGTACCGCAACCGCGTGGTACAGGAGATTCAGTTTCCTGTTCCTGACCGACACTCAGTGCTCACTTCCTTTCAGTCCGGCCGGGAACAGAAAACTGAATCTTCTGCAGTGCGGTATGTGGTAAGGGGGAGGGAAAAGAACATGGGGGGAGCCGGGGAGGCAGTCAGAAGAAGTACTAGCTGACGTTCGGCAGCAGCGGCTGTATGCGGCGGTATGCGGTAGGGAGGGGGCAGCAGCTGTATGCAGAGCGGTATGTGGTAGAGAGGGAAGGGGGGTTAAAAAGAACATGGGGGGAGGCAGCCCCCCCGCTTATCTGGTTTATAGCAGAATAACTTTTCACACTTTTCAACTTACCCCCTCCCCCCGCTTCTCAACTTGAATCTCAGCAACACCCCCTCCCCCGCTTCTTGCTTGGGCCCCCCAAATTCCTTCAAATGGCCCTGCCTAGGGTGTCCATCTGCATGCCTCACTGTGCCTCACTGTGTCCATGTGCATGCCTCACTGTGCCCATGCCTCACTGTGCCCATGCCTCACTGTGTCCATGACTAGACTTACGTTTAACATGGGAGTATATAGAAGGGGTGCCTGGCTTTGAAAAATCGGTGCTCCCCGGCCGTAGATCCCCCAGACAGCAAACTTTGCAGGCTTGTAGAGGAGAACTGGGGCTACATGTGTGCCAAGGGTCCCCAAAGTTACCGTAGAAATGACTGTTTAACATGGGAGTCTATGGAAGGGGTGCCCGACTTTGAAAAATCGGTGCTCCCTGGCCGTAGGTCCCCCGGACAAAAATCTTTGCACACTTGTAGAGGAAGAGTGGGGCTATATGTGTGCTGAGTTTTGCTGGTATTGGGTCTCCAAAGCTTGGGAGATTAGGTGACTCGAATATAAGCCAAGGGGGGCATTTTCAGCACAAAAAAATGTGCTGAAAAACTCGGCTTATACTCAAGTATATACGGTATAACAAAAGATTCATATGTAATTCAAAAGGAATTCATACACTCAATGTCCTATATGCAGTTATTTGAGTACAAAATGTTTGTCAGAATGGTCCTTTTATAGGGTAAGTCCACACAACTCTAATGCCACATACACACGATCGAAAATTCCGACAAGAAAAGTCCAATGTGAGCTTTTGGTCAGACATTTCGACTGTGTGTAGGCTCCATTGGAATCTTTCTGTCAGAATTTCCGCCAAGAAAAATTTGAGAGCTGGTTCTCAATTTTTCCGACGGAAAAAGTTCTTGTCGGAAATTTTGGTCGCATGCTCTGAATCAAGTCGACGCATGCTCGGAAGCATTGAACTTAATTTTTCTCAGCTCGTCGTAGTGTTGTACGTCGCAGCATTCTTGACGGTCCGAATTTGGTCTGACCGTGTGTATGCAAGACAAGTTTGAGCCGAAATTCCGTCTGAAAAAAAAACACGGATTTCTTGTCGGATTTTCCAATCGTGTGTATGCGGCATAAGAATTCAGAGATGAGTATTATCCCACGTGGTAAGGCACACACCTATGTCATAGTTCTGTTTAAGTGTCAAGACCCGTTAGATAGATAGAATTTCCTTTCTGTTCTCAGCCAATGGCTATAAATTTTGCCCTTGGCATAAAGACAAATACAGTAGCAACGCCCAGGGACATGTATAGCTCCACTCCCAATTACTGGTCCATTCCAGTTAGAAAAGCGGGAAGAGGGGTGCCTGGCTAGCACATATGGCCTAAGACCATAATGACCGTTTCGTCGAATAGCATGGGAATTCTAGCCATATTTAATCAAGCTGAATTCATACAGGTAAGAAAGGTGCGTATGTGTGCTTTAGCGATTGTCTCTCACTTCTTTGCACTTGGCTATGTTTCAAAAGCTGCATTGTGAAATATTCCATAGGCATGAAATGAGCATGTGCAGAATGAGAATTGATTTATTTACAAGTATTTTAACCACTTGCTGACGGCCGTACGACTTTGTACGGCCGCAGCGCGGCTCCCAATCTCTAACAGGCCGTCTTTTTACGGCCGCCCCTTTGCACGTTCCCCGCGCGCGCTCCCGAGCGCGCAGCAGGGAACTGCTGTGCTGGCCGTGTCCCTTGGACACAGCCAGTCACAGATCGCCGTGAACGGCCAATCGGAGAGGCCGTTTCCTAGGCGATCTGTGCGGCCAATGAGAGATGATCTCATATGCTTACATATGAGATCATCTCTCATTCCCGGCTCTCGCAGACAGCGGTGCTGTCAGGGGAGAGAGGAGACGGATCTGTGTCTCTTGTACATAGAGACACAGATCGGTCACCCCCCCAGTCACCCCCCTTCCCCCACAGTTAGAACACTAATATTAGGGTACACATTTAACCCCTTCCTCACCCCCCTAGTGTTAACCCCTTCCCTGCCAGTCACATTTATACAGTAATTAGTGCATATTTATAGCACTGATTGCAGTATAAATGTGAATGGCGCCAAAAATGTGTCAAAAGTGTCCGATGTGTCCGCCATAACGTCGCAGTCCCAATAAAAATCGCAGATCGCTGCCATTTCTAGTAAAAAAAAAAAAAAAAAAAAAAAATAATTCTGTCCCTTATTTTGTAGGCGCTATAACTTTTGCGCAAACCAGTCGCTTATTGCGATTTTTTTTTTTTTTTTTTTACTAAAAATATGTAGAATACGTATCGGCCTAGACTGAGGATAAAAAAAACGTAAAAATAAATTGAGCTATTTATTATAGCAACAAGTAAAAAAATGTTTTTTTTTTTCAAAATTGTGGCTCTATTTTTGTTTATAGCGCAAAAAATAAAAACCGCAGAGGTGATCAAATACCACCAAAAGAAAGCTCTATTTGTGGGGAAAAAAGGACGTTAATTTTGTTTGGGAGCCACGTCGCACGACCGCGCAATTGTCAGTTAAAGCGACGCAGTTCCGAATCGCAAAAAGTCCTCTGGTCAGGAAGGGGTTTAAGTGCCCAGTAAGGAAGTGGTTAAAGAGGAACTTAAGAGCCAGTTCACACAGGGGCGACTCGTCAGGCGAATTAGTTGCCTGACGAGTCGCGTTCCGCTCTGTACTATGGAACCATTCTAATAGGAGTGACTCAAGTCGCTCCGACTTCGAAAAATGTTCCTTTGGGACGACTTTAGGGCGACTTGCATTGACTTCAATACAGAAGTCATTTTGCAAGTCGCCTCTGAAGTTGTGGGCAGATCGCCTTGCCGAGTCACTCGGCAAGTCGTGCTTCCCCAGTGTGAAAAAATAAGTAACTACAAATATTAGAGCTGCTGACTTTTAAGGAATCAATTCTCACTATTTTATCCATGGAGTCCATTGATGTCTGCCTACTCGTTGAATGCAAATTGGAACAATTGCCCAAATTTTGTTGATGAATTGCCACGATTAGCCTTTTCTTGCCCAAGTAATGTCACAGTTTATTGTTTGGGGCCCATGTATTATCACATTTGCCCATTTTTTGGCAATATAGTGGGGATTACTTGTTGTCCATGTAGTGTCAGGGCTGCAATTTTGTTGCCTATGTATTGTCATGGTTGCCAGTATGTTACCTACATCTGTTCCCCATGTATTGTCACAATAGCAACTGTCTTACTGACATATTAACACAATTACCACTGTACAATGATTGCCAGTATGTTGCCCATATGTTGTATAGCCATAGTTGCCTCACCCCTAGGCATGTGCAAAAGGGAAAATTTTGTTTCGTTTCGTTTTAATTCGTTATTTAATTAATTTCGTTAAGTTAGGTTCGTTACATGTGTTAAATTCGTTTTCGGAACTCGTTCGTTTTTGACCGAATTTCGAAAAATCCGGTCAAATTCGAAAATTCTCTTTTCGAATATAATTTCGAAATTCGATCGGAATTCGGAAAAAAAAAAAAAAAAAAAATTTGAATTCCAAATCGAAAACCCGCGGACGAAATTCGATCGGAATTCCAAAAAAAAATAAAAAATTCGAATTCCGATCGAATTTCGTCCGCGGGTTTTCGATTCGGAATCGAAAACGTTCGTTCGGATTCGGTAAATTCATTAATATTGCAATTCGGGAATTCGTATGCATCCGAATGTCCGAATAATGAAAAATTCGTCCGAATTTCGATTCGGAACGAAACAAAATGCACATGCCTACTCACCCCTGACTTAGCTTTCGAAAGGGTGACAGGAACACCATAAGGAGGGCTTCCAGTATATTTGTCCACTGTTCCTCTGTCAGCTCACATAGGTTTCTCTCCTATTACTAACCTTTGCATGCAAGGTTCTTTTTAGAGTCAAGAGCTGTAGAGAGGAGGAATGTATAGATATTGGAAATTTGACCTGTCATAGATGTGGCCTGGACCACCAGGTTCAACAGAGAAGCTGTCATACATTTTAGAGGGGTAGATCGTAACTGTGTAGAGAGAACATGCCTTAGCTGAACTTATTGAAAGAATGCATACTGGGGAAGTGAGAATTCTATTCTGAGATCTTAAAATGATTTCAGCATAGAGCCTGCACATAAGTGAGTGAGTCTGGTGATGTATCAAGCTTTCCAATGATTAAAGCTTGCTAACCCTTGCAGTTTCAGGAGATTGCAATTGTCCCAAATAGGAGTGAAAGTCGTGCAACTGTCATATTTCAGTAGGGAGCATACTGTTGTTCAAGATTTAGACTTAAAGGGGTTGTAAAGGTTTGTTTTTTATTGTCTAAATAGGTTCCTTTAAGCTAGTGCACTGTTGGTTCAAGCAGGAAGTGAGATATTCAGACAAAGAAAAAAACATTTAGAAAGGAAATCGAAGGAAAAAGTAAGTGAACCAACAATGCACTAGCTTAAAGGAACCTATTTAGAAAATAAAAAAACAAACCTTTACAACCCCTTTGAGGCATATACTTGGGTATTTGGGGTTGGTAGAGGGAGAATTGGACTCTGAGGGCTTTAATGACCATAGTGTGGGTTCTACAGGTCAGCAGTATACACCATGTTGGATTGACTCCTGATATGGTGCAGTTCAGCAGATGTTGCATCTGTGTGGCTAGGTTATTACCTAGCCACACAGATGCAACATCTGCTGAACTCTAGGGGTGGGGCATTGCTAGGCCAAACATATGTTTGGACAACGGCAGTGATCTAAGCCTAGAGCCTAGTACACAGGGGCTGAATGTTGGCCTGCATCAGCCGGTTCAATAGAAACCGGCTGACATTTGGCCTGTGTGTTCAGCAGCTGGTCTGATAAAAGCCAGCCATTCGGTTCATGACCGAAAAAGGTCTGCCGACCACCTCCTGTTCGGAGGGTTCTGCCAGTACACAATAGCTCAACAGGGGAGATCGCTGTACTAGCATCGGGTTGTTAGTAGATCAGCTCCAATCTGAGTGGTCAGGTTTTTTTTTTCGTCCACCCAAAAAACTAGTAGTGTGTACAAGGCTTAATCCTAGCTTGTCCCCTTTTTTACACAAGATCTCCAAACAAAGACTCAAGCCTGATTTCCATATGGTAGAGTTGTGAAGTATATATAGGAGTTGTGGTATTCAAATCATCCTGGCACCACACTTTTCACTGGTCTGGTAGCTTAAAGGGGTTGTGTAACGGTCACCACCGTTTACAATATTCCCATTCCATCAGCCACGACAGCTTATCCGACAGACATCAGACACGACCCGATCCATTCAATTCCCCAGAATAACGAGACCGACAAGCTCTGTTACTGGTTTCAAAATGTATGAATGAACACTTTTAATGGTTCCTTAGCTTTCTTATATACAGTACAAATATGTTACAGTCATCAAAGAAACAAAGGCAAACTCCACCCACACATCACACAATGAGGGTTCAGTCACATTCTTTTAGATAATGACATTCAGGTGAGTTAATTATCCCCCAGACTTCCTGTCTCTGACAAGTTCCCCTCACCTGTTACACAAATCACATTCCTTTACTAAACATAATTAAAATGCTAATTCCCTACCCCTGAAAGGAGACATCTGACCTTTCAGACTTAATTAGTACAATGGACACAAACAGTATTAGCATCACACAATGGAATGTCTAGGAGCAGACGCAATTAACACCTCAAAAGCATGTGTCCCCCCATTGAATGAAAACACTCCATTTGGAGTCAGACTTTAACAACTTGTAATATTCCAAGATATCCTGCAAAACATGAATTATCAGTAATATCCCATCTCATGTAATTTATAATTAATATTTCTCAGTCACCCTATGCCCAAAAGGGGCACAGGATGACCCTAGACCCAAGAGTCATTAGTGACGCTGGCACAGGAGTACCCCCCATCCTTCAAAAGTCTCTGGGTGTCACGGTTCATTCCGTTACATCTCTCCCCTTTCGGTGGGAGACTGACACAGGAGGAAACCCCAAACGGGTTGACTCCGAAGTTAGTCAGTAGTTGCAGTCCTCCAATGCTGGTATCCATACCGTACCCCAAATAAATTGCTCCAAACAGAGCATTACTCACCGAGCCAACCTCTGCCTCTCTCAGAGAACATGCCTGCCGCTGGGGAGAGGCCTGGACTGGCCCTTCTCCCTAGAGTCCTTTCAGCCGCTGGAGAGAAGACATGGTGACTGGGCTCAGTCCATCATGCTGTTGGGGCTCTGGGCCAACTGCCCCCCCTCCCTGGGGTATACCAGTGGAGACTGAAGTCCCATCCACTGGTGGTAGGGCAAAAGCCCCCGGTGCTTGCAAAGCAAAGCTGACATCCTCCTGTCTCAGTGCCGCACCATTTTCTGGGGTTGTGTCAGTGAAGACTAAAGTCCCATCCACTACCCCAGAAACTCCCTCTTCCGTTAGTTGAGAGCAGAGGCTTGTGGCACTCTGCTCTGTTGCCAGCTCTACTGCTGGGTTGCTGTGAGTGGAGACCACAGTCCCATCCACTACCACAGGAACTCCCTCTCCTGCTAGTTGAGAGCAGAGGCTAGTGGCACTCTGCTCTGTTGCCAGCTCTTCTGCTGGGTTTCTGTGAGTGGAGACCACAGTCCCATCCACTACCACAGGAACTCCCTCTCCTGCTAGTTGAGAGCAGAGGCTTGTGGCACTCTGCTCTGTTGCCAGCTCTTCTGCTGGGTATGCATAAACTGTAACATACTCTGAACGGTCCATTAAGTCCATACGTTCTGTAATCTGTGGCTGGGGAGATGAGCCAACTGCCCTAGCCCCCTGGAACTCCACATCATCTGCTTCAGCTTTGGGAATGGCAATCTTCAGATTTTCCACTGCCGATTCATCAGCCAGGATTTCACAGTTGTCATCTAAAATGTCCTCGTAGTCCCAGGCAACGGGAGCCCCACCCTGCTGCTGAGCAGAGTCTAGCAGCTGTCTGTAGGCGATCTCCAGCTCCCATTCCTGAATGGCCAGAAACTCCAAATCTTCCTGTAACCAGTGCCCTTCCGAGACATTCAGTTTTTGTTCTCTGTGCTCCATTATGTCCTCCAAGCGCCACTCCCTATCATCCCCGAAGTCAGGATCACTGGACATCCTCCAATACAATAATCCCAGGCCATCATAGTCATAGCCTTCCGTGGGGCTGTCATCCGCTGACCACGGGCACTCTTGGGCTACATACCACCGGAGGGCTCTGTAGCTTTCGTCCAACTGCATCTCTGCCCGGATCGGCCTGCTTAACTCGGCTGTCCACTCCTGCTACGGTTGTTCCCCCAACAACGGCATTCATGCATCATACTGCGGCCAGTACCTTACATGGGTGGAGGGGAGGACCTTCCCCTGGTGTTGCTGCTCAAGAGCTAGCGCTTCCTTCCAGAGTTGGCAACGAATCACATCCAACCATCCCAGCAGGGCCTCCTCTGATACTGGTCCTCTGTGCTGTATCCGCATCTCTTGTAACCTCCTTCTGAATTCCTCTTCCATGGAGACTGGTATCTGTACCTCTCCGCTCTCTTCAGTTGGTGCTGCTGTGACTTCTGCTGCTGCAGCACCTCTTTGATGTAGCCAAGTGGCATCCACAGCCGCTATAACCAGGTCTATGATCTCCGGTGGAGGATTAGGACCATACTGTGCCAGTCCTTGTTTAACAGCCCGATCAAAACTTTCTTCCTCGGGTGTCCTGTCTGTTACGCTGGGCCTCTCAGCTCTATCCATTTTGACAAGTTCTTCAATAATGTCCCTTTTCTTACGGTTGCTGGCCGGTCTGCCCCGTCTCTACAGTAAGTCCATGAGGGAAGAGAGCTTCAGCCGTTCATACTGTGTCTCCATTGTCCTGTGTCCTTGTAGCTGTTCTTCTGGCGATGGAACCATCTCACTGCTGTGCCACCACTGTAACGGTCACCACCGTTTACGATATTCCCATTCCGTCAGCCATGACAGCTTATCCGACAGTCCGACAGACATCAGACACAACCCGATCCATTCCATTCCCCAGAATAACGAGACCGACAAGCTCTGTTACTGGTTTCAAAATGTATGAACGAACACTTTTAATGGTTCCTTAGCTTTCTTATATACAGTACAAATATGTTACAGTAATCAAAGGAACAAAGACACACTCCACCCACACATCACACAATGGGGCTTCAATCACATTATTTTAGATAATGACATTCAGGTGAGTTAATTATCCCCCCGACGTCCTGTCTCCGACAAGTTCCCCTCACCTGTTACACAAAACACATTCCTTTACTAAACATAATTGACATACTAATTCCCTACCCCTGAAAGGAGACATCTGACCTTTCAGACTTAATTAGTACAATGGACACAAACAGTATTAGCATCACACAATGGAATGTCTAGGAGCAGATGCAATTAACACCTCAAAAGCATGTGTCCCCCCATTGAATGAAAACACTCCATTTGGAGTCAGACTTTAGCAAATTGTAATATTCCAAGATATCCTGCAAAACATGAATTATCAGTAATGTCCCATCTCATGTAATTTATAATTAATATTTCTCAGTCACCCTATGCCCAAAAGGGGCACAGGATGACCCTAGACCCAAGAGTCATTAGTGACGCTGGCACAGGAGTACCCCCCATCCTTCAAAAGTCTCTGGGTGGCACGGGTCATTCCATTACAGGTTGTAAAGGTTTGTTTTTATTTTCTAAAAAGGTTCCTTTAAGCTAGTGCATTGTTGGTTCACTTACCTTTTCCTTCGATTTCCCTTCTAAATGTTTTTTTCCTTTGTCTGAATTTCTGATTTCCTGCTCCTCCTCAGTAAACTTGCCCCCGTCATCCGAGCCGTTCTGGCTGGTGGTTAGTCGGTTAGTCAGCCAGAACAGCTTACTGAGGAGGTACAGGAAGTGAGAAATTCAGACAAAGAGAACAAAGAAAAAAATACATTTAGAAGGGAAATGGAAGGAAAAGGTAAGTGAGCCAACAATGCACTAGCTTAAAGGAACCTATTTAGAAAATAAGAAACAAACCTTTACAACCCCTTTAACTTACTTTTCTCCACACAAAGCTTCCAACTGTTTCATTTTCTATCCCAACTTTGTAATACATTTTGCTGGACTTGGGGTTTAATTAAGTTACACAAACTGTTCATATGGAATACATATTGGAAAGGAATGTAGATTCCATAATGATCTTCTTTCCTCAAATGACATATTACTAGATCAAATAGAAAGCTATACTGCTCTCTTCTATACAAGCAATGCACTGGATTTGATTAATTAAAACAAGCGAGTACAAAATCTGGTGCAACTGTGCATATAAACCAATCAGCTTTCAGTTTTTTTTTGTTAAAGCTTAATTGAACAATCTAAAGTTAGGAGCCGATTGGCTACCATGAACTACTGCACCTGATTTTGCACTTTTCAATTTTAGTAAATCGACCTCACTGACTATGGAATAAAAACAAAGCAATCCACCAACCAAAATTGATTTGGCTATTCCTTTTTAAACATGATACCGGTATTCAAAATGTATTTCAACAACACACAGGGTATTTCAACAGATCTTAGATGGTCAAATTCCCGCATGCATGATTCCTACAACAAATATCATTAAAGCCATCTACGTTGAAGTCACCATAAACAACATAGTGGGGGTAATTTACGAAAAGGCAAATGCACTTTGCACTACAAGTGCACTTGAAATTGCACTGAAAGTGCACTTGGAGCGACTGCAATTCCAAGTGTACTTTCAGTGCAATTTCAAGTCCAATTTGCACTTGGAGTTTGCACTTGTAGTGCAAAGTGGTTTTGCCTTTCGTAAAATAACCCCCACTGTATAGGTTATAAAGTTAGATATACTATAGAGATTGTATAAATTACTGCATTTTCGTAAAATCTTGTATGACAGAATTAGCTGTAGTCTGCAGTAGCAGAACATTCCACTAAGCAGAGGTAGCCAGTAAGAGAATATGTCTGCAGGGTGCCCAGGACACACACATTGCCTGTGATTTACAATTCCAGTGACAGTTATTTTTAGGTCATTCTCTAAGTATCCCTAACTAAGTACCCTCACTTCCCAACATAACAGGCCTGGACAGATTACAGCTGCATCAGCAGGTTACACATTTGCAAAAGGTGGTCACAGACATTTAGCCCTGGTTCACACTGGGCTGCGGGAGTGAAGCCTTGCGAGTTCAGCTGAACTTGCACGGCTTCACTTCGCTGGCAGTCCCGATTTCGGCCGCGATTTAAGAGGCATCTGTGCAGGTTTCTGCACAGATGTCTATGTAAATCGCGGCCCGAAATCGCAAAAAGTAGTACAGGAACTACTTTTTGAAATCGGCGCAGCGCCGCAGATGAGGGGTCGCACCGATTAGGACGGTGTCATTGCCGATAATTGCTGGCAAATTCAGCCGATTTGAGATGCGAGTTCACATGTAAAATCGCATCTCAAATCAAAGCAAATCGTACCCAGTGTGAACCTGGGCTCAAGAATGATCTGGCACAATCCAATCACCTTTAGCCACCATCAGCTGGTGGGTGTGCAGACATTACAGCTTGGCTTGAACAAATGTCACTTTTGCTAATACAGAGAGAGAAAGGGGTATGTGATAACTAGAAAAAAATCAACATTGTTTATTACAAGGAAAAACAAGAGCGATCAGGACAGGTTTTCTAAGGCAGGCCATATATAATACAATTTTCTTTCCTTCAACCACATGTTGGAAGGAAAGAAAATTGCTTGATTGCCCCATCAGCACAGTCAGTGTTGATGGGGGTAATCTCTCCCACAGTGCGTTCTGCTGGCACAGAGTGTGGGGAGTCTTCCCCACTGACAGAATACAATGATCACTGCTGGCATCTATAGCCGCAGGCAGTGATTGAAGGGCAAAAAAAAGACAGGCTGGTTGTACTGAAGTCGACCGATGGATCAACCTCAGTACAACCAGTCTGAAGCCTCGTACACACGACCGAGGAACTCGACGAGCGAAACACATCGTTTTCCTCGTCGAGTTCCTTGTTAGGCTGTCGAAGGGAACTCGACAAGGCAAGTTTCTCCATTCCCGTCGAGGAAATAGAGAACTTGCTCTCTTTTTGGCTCGTCGAGTTTCTCGACAGTTTCCTCGGCAAAAAAATATCTCCCAGCAAGTTTCTTGCTGGTTTTTGCTGAGAAACTCGGTTGTGTGTACGAAGCCTGAGACGGAGCTGTTTTGATCTGCCTATTGCCGGCTTAAAATGCATAGTCTATTGTTCCCATGATAGGTGCCATCCAGCAGTATTGGACAGGTCCAATAATATTGAGAATGTTGTCTGAGGCCTCGTACACACGACCGAGAAACTCGATGGGCGAAACACATTGTTTTGCTCATCGAGTTCCTTGTAAAGCCTTCGAGAAACTCGACAAGCCAATTTTCTCCATTCCCGTCAAGGAAATAGAGAACATGCTTTCTTTTTGGCTCGTCGAGTTTCTCGACAGTTTCCTTGACGAAAATGTACACTCGGAAACTCGGTCGTGTGTAATTTCCCCTTAGCTTAGTAAATGCGGTGACAATTTATTTTGCAAAGAATACCCTAAAGTCTGACGGATTTTTTTCATCGGATATTCGGACCGTGTGTGGGCCCCATCTGACTTCTTTCCATCGGAAGTTTAGAAATAGAACATGTTTTATTTTTTTCCGATGAAAAAAAATCCTATCGGAAATTGTGGAACTCCGATGGATAAAAAAACACGCATGCTCAGAATCAAGTTGGTACATGCTCGGAAGCATTGAACTTCTTTTTTCTCGGCTCGTTGTAGTGTTTTACGTCACTGCGTTTTGGACGGTCAGAATTTTGGTCTGACAGTGTGTAAGCAAGACAGCTTGAACGGAATTCCAACGGAAAATGTTATCCCATCGGAAATTCCAATCGTGTGTACAGGGCATTAGACGTGCAAAGAAATAAAAACAAAACACATTTTTGCTTGCACGTGACTGGATCATAGAAGTCAGCAGAGCCTTACCCCATTTAGTACACTGATGCCCTGTACACACGATCTGTTCGTCTGATGAAAATGGACCGATGGACCGTTTTCATCGGACGAACCGATCGTGTGTGGGCCCCATCGTTTTTTTTCCTATCGGTGAAAAAAAAATAGAACCTGTTTTTAAATTTTTCTTATGGTTAAAAAACCGACAGAATAATGCGATCATCTGTGGGGAAATCCATCGGTCAAAAATCCACGCATGCTCAGATTCAAGTCGACGCATGCTCGCAAGCATTGAACTTCATTTTTCTCAGCACGTCGTAGTGTTTTACAACACCGCGTTCTGACACAAACGGATTTTTGACTGATGGTGTGTAGGCAAGACTGATGAAAGCCAGCTTCATCGGATATCTGATGAAAAAAATCCATCGGATTAGATTCCATCAGATATCCGATCGTGTGTACAGGGCATAAGGGAAAATTCCCTTGCAATATGATAATTTCCCTGCAGAATGAACAGCTTATTTGCCTTTAGTAAATCAACCCACAAAAATTGCATTCTTTCAATCTGTGTATGACAGAACATGAGTTGGATGGGTGATTTATCGTAATGACTGTCTACTCGGGCTGACAAGAAGTTATGTTGAAGTGGGAGTGCCAATAAGTGTAAGGTAGCTCATGTAGTTCTGGCTGCACTGCACTCACTACTTGTAAGTACAGTAACTCTCTGCATTTTCTTGGGGCTTATCCTGATCCAGGAAAACAGCTTTTCAGATTTCACTTAGTCCTAGGATATCAATCACTACTAATGCACTGTCATCCAACTCTTAGTTCATACTCATCACGTGCAGTGGGGGTGTAAGAGAATGTGCAACATCCCACTGAAGCTGTGTTCTACATCCGATTTCACCATACTCCATGTGGATTGGTTGCACATTAATCAGGTTCCCTGTTACCCCCAAGCACTCTGCAGCCATATAAGCTATCCAATATATAAGGTGAAATAACCCTAGCAACTAATAGGAACTCATCTTATAAAGATGTGACCAAATTGGATTAGATGTTATCGATTACTACGTGTTGGTGTACAATACTTTGGTGCACAACATGATTTATCACTGCGCTGGTAAACAATGCACAAAATACATATTTTTAAGTGTATGTCTAGACCAGCCATTCTCAACCAGGATACCTTGGAATGATGGGGTTCCTACAGAGGTAACTAGGGATTCCTTGACTGTGGGTGATTGACATTTGATGGTACTTGCGTAGTTCCAGGACCAGTTTTACTTGGTAGTGCCAGATACAAGACAACAATGATCGTTTTAGCTGTCTTTAAGGTGGGCATTTCGACAACCATTATAATGGGGTCTTTCCACTGGCCACCAATGGAAGGGGCATTTTTCCTACTGACATCAATGAATTCGTTTTAGCAAGGGTTACCCCGAGACATATATTTTTTTTAGGGCTTCCTCTGGGGTAAAAAGATATTAATAATAATACATTTTAACAAAAATACAAAAAGATGCAGAAAGGTTAAATCATTTTGGATAGATTGTGGAATGATTGAACGTTTATAAGTTTTTTTTATATTGCTGCCCCTGCTGGGGGATTCACCCTATTAGTCACTCTATTGTCCTTGGAACAAAAAGTGATAGGAAAAATATAATGGTAATATAGGAAAAATATAAAATACAAATATAAAAAAGTAAGGAGAAATATTCCAATAGGGACACTTGTCGCGGTGTAATCCCCCGTACACACGTGCAGGATTTCTGACGGGAAAAGTTACAGTCGGAAATCCCGAGGGCAAAGCGGAGAACCTGCTCGGTCAGTCTTTCCCCCTACACGTGGCTGGTTTTCCCGACAGGAAAACTGGCAAAAACTGCCCGGCAAAAGTCCAACGGATTTCCCGGCGGGAAAGAAGAGAACTGGTTCTGTCCGGCGTTTTTTGGGCAGTTTTTCCCGTCGGAAAAACTACGAGCTACACATGGCCAGGATTCCCGGCCAAAAGCTCTCCTCACAGTTTTCCCGTCTGGAAAACTGATCATGTGTACGAGGCATCAGAGGGGATTCCCCTCACTTTGGAAAGATTTATTTTTACTTACAGTTTTGTCTTCATAACTGACAGTTTTAATAATTCCCAACATTATACATAGCATCAAAAAAAGTTTATGGTAGAGATGCACTTAGAAGTCTGTCTGATGACTGTATTTCTTATTGCATACATTATTTATATGCTGCCTTGTGGTTGATTTCTATGTAAGATATCCTCTAGGTAGTTTCATATATTTTCAACAATGGCAGTAGAATTATGCTGCTACTTTGGTCTACAGTATGTTTTATAAGATGCTGTATTTTAAAAACGTATATGTGTGCTACGTTGACATTGAACAGCATGGAGGCTGATAAATCAACTTGGGCAACTGACTTAGAACTTTGCTCATGTAAAAATGCAATAGCTCATACAGGTCATTGGCAGAGCTGCTTCTAGAGTTACCCTTCAAAGATACACCCAAAGCATGGAGGATGGAAAAACCATACCGTGTTAAAAATAGAATAAAGATTTAAATTTCATGCACACCCTTGTATGGAGGAAAGCCATATGTCAAAAGTTACATTGATAACAGGAAATTTACAGTGCATTTATTGGTCACCTTTTTTCTTTTTTTTTAGCATCTATTACAAAAATAGAATCTTGTTAAAATGCCCAGTACTCTAACTGGAAAATTTTACATTTTAGATTTGAAATGTTTTATAATTATTTTCAGATTTTTTAAAAATCACAGTATTCCTACACATTTATTGATAATTTATAAAATCCATTACAGGATTATAGCAGATTGTCTTCAGTCTTTTGCGCTGCAAGTTGATATAGTTGGAGCAGTTTTACCCGCACACTGGAAACATATGTCAGTTAGGGTCAGGCAGCCCACAAGGCCTGTGATTCACATACAGCTATTTTTGACCAAGCAGCAAATGTAGTTCAGTAATTTGATCGCTGCATTGTATATTTACAAAATTCATGCATAGCAGCTGTTTGCAGCCATTTGTAACCAGAGATCAGTATAAATAGGGACATAACGCTTACCTTCCTAGTAAAAATGTCTCCCTTATAAAGGCATGTTTCTCCAAAGAAAAAAAAAGAAAAAATATACAGTGTATAGTCCCCAATTTTTTTTTTAATGTTTAACATTTACTTATGGCAGGCATATCAACCCATCGCCTCCTGTCCACTTTAATTGAAATGTTGCAAATCCAGCATCTCATGCAGTATTACCAATAATTAAAAGTGCTGCTTAGATTCATTTACTGTCTGGGGAGCCGGTCAGCCCAGCCGCACGCGGCGACTCTTCTTCAGGAGACACCTCCGGTTTAAAAAAAAACCACCAGGTGGTCCAGGGCTTGCCCCACTCGCTGCGTGGGGGGAGGCCTTACCGCCGATCTACTACCTGAATATTGAACCTTTTGCACTTTCAGTTAAAATTACTGTTCTACTGTTAGTGCCGGTTCACACTACCGTGACTTGGGATCTGACTTGTGTCGCCCCAAGTCGCGCGACATGAGAAATTCAATTGAAGTGACTAAGAGCCGTCTTAATGTACACTACTGAAGTCGTTTTGACTTCAGAAAAGGTTCCTGTACTACTTCAATCCGACTTCTAGGCAACTTGTACCCATAGATTTCAAGGGACGTTGCCTCCAAGTCGTATCTCCCTCTTAACTGAAGCAACTTTACAGGAAAATAAAATAGTTTACCCATGCAAACCTCTCCCTCCCACAGAGCTGATTATTCTGTGATTGGCCACAGCCAAAGTCGCCTGTCCTGGAGGCAACTTGAAGTCGGGTTGTAAGTCGTTCAAAGTCATGCTGAAGTCACCTCCAAGTTGCCTTGCAAAGTCGCGCTGTAAGTCGTGTTGCCCCTGTGTGAACCAGCACTTACTATCTGTTATGTATGTTTATTTTATTTATATTTTTAAAAAACAGAGTTGTGCAGCAATTGCTGTATTTACCTTTGGGTATGTTTATTGAGATGTACTGTCTTGCTTCTCATAAATAAAGATTTTACCAAAAAAAGTGCTGCTTAGTATTTACAAAGCTGTCCTCAGCGATAGCATGACAGTCATAGGTCAAATTAATCAAGTGCATGCTCCATCCTCCCACAGTTTTAAATCAGAACAGAGATTTTAATAAAATATTCTGCAAAGCTTCCCTTACCTTGTCCTCTCCAACACCTCCAATACGATCTCCCATTCCATCAACCCACGACAGCTTATCCGACAATCCAGCCGACAGGACCCATTCCATTTCCCAGAATGAATGAGACACGCACAGCTCTGTTCTCTGGTTCCAAAATGAATGAATGACTTTTAATGGTATCTTAGCTTTCTTATATACAGTACAAGCATGTTACAGTAATCAAAGGAACAAAGAAACTCTCCACCCACACATCACACAATGGGGCTTCAATACACATTCTTTTAGATAATGACATTCAGGTGAGTTAATTACTACTCATTAACCAGACGGTCTGGCTCTGCGACAAGTTCCCCTCACCTGTTACCCAAAACACATTCCTTTACTAAACATAATTGACATGCTAATTCCCTACCCCTGAAAGGAGACATCTGACCTTTCAGACTTAATTAGTACAATGGACACAGAATGTAATCACAGCAAGATACTTTAACATCCCATAATATCCAGCCAGGCTGACTCTCAGTTTCAATCCACACACAAAACAGTATTAGCATCACACAATGAAATGTCTAGGAGCAGACTCAATTAACACCTCAAAAGCATGTGTCCCCACATAAATGAATAATGTCCTATTGACCTGGTGGGGTCAGAATAACCAACTTGTAATATCTCAAGATATCCTGCAATATATGAATTATCATTAATGTCCCATCTCATGTAATCCAAAATATCAGTTCTCAGTCACCCTATGCCCAAAAGGGGCATAGGATGACCCTAGACCCAAGAGTCATTAGTGACGCTGGCACAGGAGTACTCCACATCCTTCAAAGGTATCTGGGTGTCACGGGCCATTCCGTTACACTGTAGAACATGCGTACCACTTTAAGAGTCATTAAAAGCACAGCCCGCCAGGTAAGCTTACACCTTTTGTTCCAGTCTTCACTGGAAAGCTGCTTGTATGTTTGTGGGATGTTTTTACTTTAGGCCGGGTTCACATATGTGTGAATAGGATGCAGATTTCACCGCATCCAATTCGCATGACATACACGTGTGATCAGCTCTCAATGGAGCTGGTTCACACGTGTCCGGGGTGGCTGGAGGGCGGATACCAAAAGGGTCCTGTGCGTTTTTGGGTCCAGTTCAGGTGAGAATTCAGCCAATAATTTGTACCTGAATCACACCTGAACCAGTAAACAGAAACACAGCGGTCCCTAGACTGGAAACCGGGACCGAACATATGTGAACCCGGCCTTATGTCGCGTACACACGACCGTTATTCATGTCATGGAAAAAAACAATGTTTTTCTCAACGTGATTCCTCTCAAGCCTGCCTTGCATACACACGATCGTGAAAAAAATGCTCGAGCAAAGCGCGGTGATGTACAACACGTACAACGGCACTATAAAGGGGAAGTTCTATTCAAATGGCTCCACCCTTTGGGCTGCTTATGCTAATTTCCCGTATTATAACTTGCTTCTGAGCATGCGCGTTTTCCCCCCTCGTTAAAGCGTATACGCGACTGTTTTTCACAACGTGAAAAACTACAGGAAAAAATATAGCAGGTTCTAATTTTTTAACGCCCATTTTTCTCGTCGAGAAAAATGCTCTGGAGCCTACACACGACTGTTTTTCACAACCAATTTAAAAAATTGCATTTTTCTTGTCATCAAAAACGGTCGTGTGTACGCAGCTTTAGTCATTAAGCACCCAATCAATAGCCATAAATGATCAATAAAAAAAAGGGAGAGCTTTGGTGGACCTAGTGATTACTTATAAACTAAAAACCATATCAAACCACCAAGCTACCATTAGGCAACAGAGAACAACTATTTGGTAACATATTTTTTTTAACAGATATCTTGTCTTTGATCATTTAAAGTTTAGAACACACGATTACATATCTTGGTTGTGCATTTCATGGTGTATCTTGTACATTTGGACATACACATAGTTTGCGTCAATGTTTCAATTTAGGGAAAAGAACAAGTTAATATATTAAAGATGTAGCACTTGCCAAAATGCCTAAATTTTGTATCTACAGGGAAGAATTTATTTTCCAGCATTTCAAAGCATATTTTCCATGTGTGTATTAAGGTAGCATATACAATATGTATTGAAAAAGTAAGCTACAAGAGCAATGTATCTAGAAAAGCAGAGTTTAAGCTCTATTTTAAATAGACTGGTAGGTATTTTGCACTTATTAATGGTAATATGTCGAATCAAAAAATTATGGACCTGTGAGCTTGTGTTTTGATGTGTGCAGTAAAGTAATGGAAGATATATAAAAACATGTAGAAAACAGACCTCTCTAACATGATCAGTCTTTTTATGCAAATTTCAAATTTGGGTGTTTGAAATGTTATAGATGTGATACAGTATACCTTATATACTCGAGTAAAAGCTGACCTGAGTATAAGCCGAGGTACCTAATTTTACCCCCCAAAAAATGGAAAAACGTATTGATTCGAGTATAAACCTATGATGAGAATGCAGTAGCTACTGTAAGCGGAAAAGAGTGTCAACAATGCCCATTTGCATGCCTCACTGTGCCCATTGCAACCCCACTGTGCCCAACCCCACTGTGCCCAACCTCTCTGTGCCCATTGCAACCTCACTGTGCCCAACCTCTCTGTGCCCATTGCAACCTCACTGTGCCCAACCTCACTGTGCCCATTGCCACCTCACTGTGCCCATTGCAACCTCACTGTGCCCGAATCAGTGTACCTGAAATTCTTGACAGGCTGTGGGCATCCATTCATTGTTTAAAAGTCACAGTCTCCTCCTGGTCCCATTCCGTGATAGGCGTTTCCCAGCAGCCTATCACGGACGTCTTCTCCTCCTCAGTCTCAGTTTCCCAACAGACACTGTGTTCAGTGTTCCGCCAATCACGAAAGTCAGTGATAGGCGGAACACTGAACATAGTGTCTGCTGGGAAACGCCTATCACGGAAGGGACCAGGGGGAAGCCGCGACTTTTAAACAATGGACACTCGCAGCCCTTCAGGTACACTGACTCGAGTATAAGCCCAGGGGGTGTATTTCAGCCCTAAAAAAAGGGCTGAAAAACTTGGTTTATACTCAAGTATATACGGTATTTTGATTTTTCTAAGCTATTTTATTGTGTTCCCCATGATTTTCTGGTATAATGAGGTACAATTGAGTATTAGTTATAAGAAATAAAAAACATTCTGGCAGCATTTTAGAACAGTCAAAATTCAGTGTTTGGCAGAAATTTATAAACCAGGTGTAAATTATAGTGAATATGTGCATTATACAATCAATTGGACCCCTCACAGAATCATTTAAGTAACCTACTGATCTATGGTTGGGGAATGTGCAGGATCCAATGCAGATACTACTGTTATTGAGTTTCAGAGGGAACATGGGATGCAATGTGGGATTCCTCCTCTCCTCAGATGCAGAATGCATAATAAGGAAGAACTGTTTTCCTTGGGGGACATTACTGGCTTTTTTTTATGGGTACATAAAATCTCAGGGGTGCAGAATTCTGCCCCACAAACCCATGTGCACTGTAATTTAATAAAACTGCTATCCCTAGTGGCTCCTGTGTACACATAAAAAAGAAGGCCTAGAAGCAAGAAGCCCACCCTCCATTGGAACATCAATTTCCAGTGAATGGTACATCAGAGGATTGGCTGAGGCCTCGTACCCACACGACCGAGAAACTCGTCGTAAAAGAAACACTGTTTTCCTCGACGAGTTCCTTGTAAGGCTTGTCGAGAATCTTGTCAAGCTTTCTTTGCGTACACACTGTCAAGACAAAATCTCGTCGTTCTCAAGCGCGGTGACGTACAACACGTACGACGGCACTATAAAGTGGAAGTTTGATTACATTGGCACCACCCTTGGAGCTGCTTTTACTAATCTTATGTTACTGCGTGTTAAGTAAAAGTTTGGTGAGAGACGATTCGCGCTTTTCAGTCTGTTACAGCGTGACGAATGTGCAATCTCCATTACGAACGCTACTTTTACCGAAGGTGCGCTCCCGTCTCATACTTTATTCTGAGCATGCGCGGGGTTTCTAAGCATACACACAAACGTGTTTGTCGACGTAAACCAGCCCGACGAGAAACCCGACGAGGAAATAGAGACTCCCGACGAGAAAAAAGAGAACTTGTTCTCTTTTTTTCTCGTCAAGATCCACGACAATTTTCTCGACATAAAACATACACACGACCGCTTTCCTCGTCAAAAAAGCTGTGCCACCAAGTTTCTTGATGGATTTTGTCGAGGAAAAGGTTGTGTGTACGAGGCCTCAGAGTTTTGAAGAATGTTCACGTGGTGTCCTAAATTCTTGATAAACTACCACTTGTAATGAGTAATCCTTCTTCTCTGCAAATCTGGGTGCCAGGCAAGCCAATTCACTCAGCCCTATTGAGGATAACAAAAGTAGGGAAGAATGTATGTATATGGACTAAAGTTTGCAGTAGTATACCACAAGGATTAATAATGGGCCCAGTGTTTTTTTTTTTTTTTTTTTTTTTTAATCTTGTTAGTTTTTGTGCTTGACAGAATAAATATTAATGTGGCCATGTTGTTATTTAAATGTTAAATTATTGTAACTCAGGAAGACAGTAACATATTATAGAGAACCTTCAAAAAACAGTAACACGGGTGATTAAACAGCAGATGAACTTGATTGTTGATTACAAAAAAATAAAAAATAAACTCTGGCTTTGCTATTACTTTAAATAGTTTGTTTGAAAAGTTGTCAAACAAACTTTTTCTTTTACTGTGGCCTCTGTCGGTGCTGTATAAATTGTATGAAGCATCAGCTACATACAGTATATAGCACTGTGTTTTGGCAGCAGGATGAAAACCTCCTGTCCCGTTCCTGGAGCAGCCATTCTCAGGGAGCTTTGTATTTTTATCAATGAATACAAGGCTTTCTCTGATAGGTGTCATTCACCCACCTCTCCACCTCAGCAATTCGGAGGAAGCCATACACTCATTCATAAAAATACAAGACATCCTGAGAATGCCCGACTCAGCCTGACTTGATTTTGTTCTGAGAACAGGACTGGATGTCCCCATACCACTGCCAACACACAGTGTTGTATACTGTATGTATTAGTAAGACCCCTTTCACACTGGAGGCGTTTTTCAAGCGTTTTAGCTCTAAAAAAACTGCCTGTAAAGTGCCTTAAAAATGCCTCATCTGCAATCCCAGTGTGAAAGCCTGAGTGCTTTCACACTGGGGCGCTGCACTGGCAGGACGTCATAAAAAGTCCTGCAAGCGGCTGCTTTGAGGTGCTTTAGGAGAGGTGTATACACCGCTTCTAAAGTCCCCCCACCCATTGAAATCAATAGGCAGTGCCGCTGAAGCAGGGGGAGGGGGGGCTATTAACCCTTTATTCAGCCGCCAGCGCGGGGGGCTAAAAAAAACCCTGCTAGTGGCCAAAAAGCACCTATAAATGACAGTAAAATGCTGCTAAAACTAGCGGCACTTTACTGCCAATGCCCCCGCAGTGTCAGTGTGAAAGTTGTGGGCTCTAAAGGAAACAGTGTGTTTGGGCCAGCTTGGCCCAAATAAGCTATTTAAAGTGATAGTACAGCTGGAGTTAGGCTTTAAGCCACGCCAATGTGTTCAAAAACGAGCTGGGAAAAACAAAGCTGGAGAGGGATTTGGGACTATTGCCAAAAGTAAACTTATGCCTACACACCATCAGAATTTCTGATGGGATAAAATCCAATGGAATTTTCCGTCGGAATTCTGTTTAAGCTGTCTTGCATACAAACTGTCAGACCAAATTCCGACCGTCCAAAACGCAGTGACGTAAAACGCAACGACGAGCCGAGAAAAATGAAGTTCAATGCTTCCGAGCACGCGTAGATTCTGAGAATGCGTGTTTTTTTCTCCGTCGGAGTTCCACACAAACGATAGGAATTTCCGATAGGATTTTTTTCCATCAGAAAAAAATAAAACATGTTCTATTTCTAAACTCCGACGGAAAAAAGTCTGATGGGGCCCCCACACGGTCAGAATATCCGATGAAAAAATTCCGTCTGACTTTTTTCATTGGAAATTCCGATCATGTGTACAAGGCATAATGCGCATTAGGCAATGGCAATCAGAAAAATGTTTGTGTTGATTTTATTACTGCCTGTTCTCATTGATGAAATCTTCCCTTTGCTTCTGGCCAGGTGACAGTGTTGTCACCAGGACAAAGACTGACATTAAGTCCCTATAAGCAGGATATAATAGCAATAAAAACACTTTTTTGTAGAATGGAAGAAATCTACACTCACTGGCCACTATATTAGGTACACCTTGCTAGTACCAGGTTGGATCCTCTTTTGCCCTCAGAACTGCCTTAATTCTTCATGGCATAGATTCAAAAAGGTGTTGGAAACATTCCTCAGAGATTTTGGTCCATGTTGACATGATAGCATCACGCAGTTACTGCAGATTTGTCGGCTGCACATCCATGGTCTGAATCTCCCGCATCCCAAAGGTGCTCTATTGGATTGAGATCTGGTGACTGTGGAGGCCATTGGAGTACAGAGAACTCATTGTAATGTTTAAGAAACCAGTGGTGAGATGATTTGAGCTTTGTGACCTGGTGCATTATCCTGCTGGAAGTAGCCATCAGAATGGGTACCAGTCCAAACATATCTCTTTTGAAAACAAACATATGATTCAACTATTAACTCAAGAATAAGCTCCGTATGTATATAAAAAAAAAACACCTGCCACTAGAAATATTTGGTACAAAATAGGTAATGAAATCAATCTCTTTCGATGGGCGGTTGAGGGGTGGTAAAAACGGACAGCTGAGCACTTGGCTGTAAAATAACACATGGACAGGACTGTTTGCATACCGTGGCCACAAAGCGAAACAATTTTACCTTGGGGTGAAGAGATTAACAAGCAACACTGCTTGTCAAACTCGCCTATTGAGTTCAATGGGCTCAAAGGATAAAATAAGGCAGCGAGTAGGAAATATAACAACTCCTTACTACCTGTCAAATGTCCTCTGAAAAGCACTGGAAGGAGAGAGCCAGAGATCGGTACATCTGGCTATTTCTGCAGCTCCTGACCTGGAATAAAGAACAGTTGGGGGCAGTGGCGGCCCGTCTATAGGGGGCGCACAGGCGCCTCACCCCCTATCCATGCATCTGGCCCCCTTACCTACATGCAGGGCACCAGACACATGAATTCTAATCAGGTTTTTTTTTTGAAGCACGTAATTAGAGCCAGAGGCAAAAAAAGGGTGAACTTGGGGCGCAGAGCACTGCGCCCAAAGCCCACCCAGTTGTGTGACAATAGTGAATAAATATTCGCTATTGTAACACTGATCCTTTCCCCTGGCTAATCAGGAAGCGGGTCCTGAGACCCGTTGCTCGATTGGCCGAAAGGAGATTCAATCGGATTGGCCGCCTAGAGGAGGAGGGAGGAGACGCAGGGGAAGCAAGTAAGCACCCACCCACAGCCAGGAGAGAAGCCCCCGCCATCCAGAATGCTGCCCACGAGATGGGGTAAGTGCGGGGCCCCTGACTACAACCCATGCTCCGGCTGGCCGACCGGTGGGGAGGCCCAGGTCTGTTTTAGAGGCACACTGAAGCTGTATCTAACCTATTGAAGATGTGTCTAACTCAAGCACCGTACACACGATCCGAAAATCGTACAAAAAATTATACGATAATCGGATCGTTAGTACAGAGCTTCCGAGAGCCGATCAGGACAGTTCATCCGATTTTATTCTATCGGACATGCACGGAATTTTTTTTCCGTATGATGCCAAATGGTACGATTTTCGTTTAATCAGTACAGCTGTCGTTCGAAAATGCAATACAAATCACTTCCGATTTTTTATTCTGCTGTATGAGAATTTTAGTGACTTTAGTAAACTCATCCGATTCGACGTGAGATTAGCATACAAAAAAAAAACGGACGATCATTCGTCCAATAATTGGATCGTGTGTACCGAGCACTATTCTAATGCCGCGTGCACACGGTCCTTTTTTGTCTTGTAAAAAAACGTCGTTTTTTCTCATGAAGAAAAACAACGTTTTTCAAACTTCATTTTAAAAAACGACGTTGCCTACACACCATCGTTTTTTCAAAATGCTCTAGCAAAACGCAGTTACGTACAACACGTACGACGGCACTCTTTTCCATTCAAACTCGCGTCATAACTTGCTTCTGAGCATGCGTGGGTTTAAAAACGTCATTTTAAACGTTGTTTTAGCCCACACACGATCATTTTTTATGACACAAAAAACAACATTTTGAAAAACGACATAAAAAATTGAAGCATGTTCGAAATTTTTTTGGGTCGTTTTTTAGAAGACAAAAAACGTCATAAAGCCCACACACGATCATTTTAACTACTTGCCGACCTGCTGCCGTCATTCGGCGGCAGGTTGGCTCTCCTGCGCGAGAGCCCGTAGCTCTACGTCGGCTCTCTCGCAGGCAACTAGGGGCGCCCGCTCCCCCCCGACTCCCATGCGCATCCCCGGCGGGCGCGATCACCGCCGGGAACACGTGATCACTCGTTACAGAGCGGGGAACGGGAGCTGTGTGTGTAAACACACAGCTCCCGGTCCTGTCAGGGGGGGGAAATGCTGATCTTCTGTTCATACAGTAAGAACACACCCAGGGACATACTTAACCCCTTCCCCACCCCCTAGTGTTAACCCCTTCACTGCCAGTGGCATTTTTATAGTAATCCAATGCATTTTTATAGCACTGATCGCTATAAAAATGCCAATGGTCCCAAAAATGTGTCAAAAGTGTCCGAAGTGTCCGCCATAATGTCGCAGTACCGATAAAAATCGCTGATCGCCGCCATTACTAGTAAAAAAAAAATATTAATAAAAATGCCATAAAAATACTCCCTATTTTGTAAACGCTATAGCTTTTGCGCAAACCAATCAATAAACGCTTATTGCGATTTTTTTTTTATACGAAAAATATGTAGAAAAATACGTATCGGCCTAAACTGAGGAAAAAAATTATGTTTTATATATTTTTGGGGGATATTTATTACAGCAAAAAGTAAAAAATATTCATTTTTTTCAAAATTGTCGCTCTATTTTTGTTTATAGCGCAAAAACTAAAAATCGCAGAGGTGATCAAATACCACCAAAAGAAAGCTCTATTTGTGGGAAAAAAAGGACGCCAATTTTGTTTGGGAGCCACAACGCACGACCGCGCAATTGTCCGTTAAAGCGACGCATTGCCGAATCACAAAAAGTACTCTGGTCTTCGACTAGGAATATGGTCCGGGGGTTAAGTGACGTTTATTTCATCACAAAAAACTACCGTGTGTATGCGGCATTAGAAATGAATTTGTTTCTAGTAGAGAAAGTAGCAAATGTAAAGTGAAACATGATGCACATAATTGAAAATGTTGCAGTTTGCTAACCAAGATTGCGGACACAATGGCAACAAATCCCTTTGTGTAGCCAAATTTATATTACTTAGGTTCTAGATATTGTCAAGGTCTTTCTTGATAAATTCCCTCCACAAGGTTAACACAGCAATGTAAGCCATTCTAATGAATAGTCCATACATGTAGAACAGCTCGCTATTAAGATGCCTGACCTTTGCTTTAACAAAGACCAACTGTACGGCATGCAAAGTACTCCCAAGACATTTAAAACTGAGAAGCATTAGACCGAGTATTGAAAAAAAATAGCAATCACTTTTAGAACGTGCGTCATGGAGAAGCATTAGGACGGAGTATTTTCCCAAACTAAATTATGTGCCCTTGTGCATATATGCAGCATTTCCTACTATTACTTACATAGAAAGAGTGGCCACCATTTTTATTCACAATGCACCCCCTCTTGTTTTAGGGTCTCATACATTGGTAGTTCTATCTTGCATTTTGTTGCATTTTTCAGTGCATGCATAATAGATGTACCTTAATGGATATAACATTAGATCAGGGGCTGACAACTGATGGGGCCCCCGGCAATAGGAGATTATAGGGCCCCCAGGCAATGTATTATGGGGCCACACACAGGGCTCAAGTCCTGCGGGAATGCGTGGGAATGGAGTTCCTGCACTTTTTTCACAGCAGGAACGCAGTTCCCTTTGCAGAACTAGAGCAGCCGAGCCGCCTGAGCCAATCCTTCACTAAGCGGCGATGCCCAGCTCGAGTCACTGTCAGGGGAAGGCAGACCTTAGTAATCCTTTATGTTACTGGCCACTTCCTGTATATGGATTCATCGGGTAGTGTGCGGGTATTCCGTCACTTCCTCGATGCCGCAATGTTTCCTGGGAGCTTTTGTTATTGTTCCCAGAAGACATTCCGGAGGTCTGCCGTGAGTTATCGCGGGATTTAGAAAGAACTTGCTTGCTTAAACCAATGCGGTTTAGTAATTATGCATATGAGTGTATAATTTTTTTTTGTGGGGGAGTGGATCTTGGGTGGGAGTTCCCACACTTTTTTCCCCAGGACTTGACCCCTGGCCACACAGTATACACACACATACACAGACTATACACACACATACAGTATACATACACAGTATACACACACAGACACACAATATGCACACACAATATACATACACACAGAATAGACATACACACACTGAAAAGGTACCGGAGAGGCGGGGCAGCTATAATCTTGGGATTTTTTTTAAAAACACTGATTTTTACATACAGTCCCTGGTTTTACTGAGGCTGGCAACCCTAATGGGGCTCCCTAGGGGCATGGGGCCCTCGGGCAGTTGAAGGTTAATTGATACAAGGACCAAATGATCAATGTCACATATAGTTAATTCTGCCCCCAAAAAATGTAATTTCATTCTTGATTCAGTTAGATCTCAATAATACAATAAATGAAACATGGTGATGGGAGGACTATGCAGCAGGAGGAAAAAAACAATATATATGCTATATATACAGCATGTGGAAGTTTTATTATTCGATTTCCATGAATAGTTTGTGAAAATTCTCAGGCAATGCAGAAAGATATTGTAACAATGCAGAGTGCACACCTAAGGTGAGGGGGTCAATTAAAACAGCTGCCTAGTGTAATTAGCTTTGCAAATACTTTTCACTCGGGAGAATGTCTGTAATGAAGGTTACTAAGGTTCCACATTGCCGCTAGTCTACATTCATATGGGCACTGGATGCAAAATGCATAAATAATTGATGTTGTTTCAGACAGTATTGAGCCATGCTGCTAATCCCATTGCAATAAATTCCTAGCAGGGCTTCAGCCTTGCATGCCCTCCTTAAATCAATATGGCATAACACTTCCATACCAGGCACTTACGCACCTTCCCGCCCAAGCCAATTTTCAGCTTTCAGCGCTGTCGCACTTTGAATGGCAATTGCGTGGTCATGCTACACTGTACCCAAACAAAATTGGCGTCCTTTTTCCCCACAAATAGAGCTTTCTTTTGGTGGTATTTGATTACCTCTGCGTTTTTTTTTTGCGCAACAACTAAAAAAAGAATGAAAATTTGGAAAAAAATTACGTTTTTATTTTTTTCTGTTAATTTTTTTGTAAATAAGTTTTCTCTTTCAATTACGGGCACTGATATGGCGGCACTGATGAATTGGCACTGATGAACATCGATGAGGTAGTACTGATGGGCACCGATGAGGTGGCACTAATGGGCACTGATTGGCGGTGCTGGTATGCGGCACTGATGGGCACTTATAGGCGGCACTGATGGGCACTCAGGGGCGGCACTGATAGGCACTCATAGGCGGCACTGGGCACTCATAGGCGGCACAGATGGGCACTCATGGGCGGCACTTATGGGTGGCACTGATGGGTACTTATGGGTGGCACAGATGGGCACTGATAGGTGGGCACTGGGCACGGATGGGCACTGTGGGGTGGCACTGATGGACACTGTGGGTTGGCACTGATGGACACTGTGGGGTGGCACTGATGTATCCATGTTGCCAGTCAGTGCCCATTTGTGGGCACTAATTGGCATCTTTTTTTTTTTTTACTGCCCTTTTTTTTTTTTGCTGACCTTTTTTTTAATTTCCCCTTTTCTTTTTTTTTTGCCCTTCCCTGGTGGTCCAGTGTGGGCTTCCCTGGTGGTCCAGTGTGGCGATCCGAAGGGGGGCTGCGCTGATAAACAATCAGCGTGAACCCCCCTATCAGGAGAGCCGCCTATCAGCTCTCCTCTACTCGCGTCTGTCAGACGCGAGTGAGGAAGAGCCATCAACGGCTCTTCCTGTTTACATCGTGATCAGCCGTGATTGGACACGGCTGATCACTTGGTAAAGAGCCTCCGCCGGAGGCTCTTTACCGAGATCGGAGATGCAGGGTGTCAGACTGACACCCCGCATCACCGATCGCCACGCTGCGCGCCCCATGAAATCCTGCTGGACATCCATAGACGTCCAGTCAGGATTTCAGAACCACTTCCCGGACGTAAATCCTCTACTGACCGGGCGGGAAGTGGTTAAAGTAAAAAACCGAACCGCTCCAGGTGGTGGATTGAAAATAACGCCCTCCTCGATGTGGAAGTAGCAGGTGCTGGCTCAGCACAAAATGATAGTGGAGAAAGGAAAATCTGGACAGCGGCACTCCAATTAACGCAATTATTGTAAAAAATCGTCAATGTTCATGTAACAGCAGAAGCAATGGCAAAATATCTGACGCGTTTCACAACATTAGCCTTGCTTAGTCATAGCTGATGACTAAGCAATGACAATGTTGTGAAACGCGTCAGTAATTTTGCCCTTGCTTCTGCTGTTACATGACAAAAAAAAAAAATAGCAATCCGGTGGCAACAGTTATCCATCAGTTCAGCACATATTATTAAATAAACATACAGAGCTTTCAGGCAAAATTTACGATAACCAGAAAAAAAGATAGAAATGGGTCTACCAGCAAACATTGCAACCAAGCAAGTACAAATCTTACATGTCTAGTTATGCAGAGGCTGGTCTAGTAAAGCGTTGCATCAACCATTTTTTAACTAATTCCCAAGGGCTTTGGTCTGGAGTATCTAGCTAGGTTGCCTAAAGTCTTTTGAATTTACCTGGACAGCATCTATGTTGGTACACATATCTTTCAAAGATAAGGTTATTGCCCATTTGAGTCACCCATTGCTTGAAAGAGGGAGAATCAGGGGATTTCCAAAGTATTAAGAGCACCTCAGGGGCAGATTCCCTGCTGAACAGGTGTAAGGGGCCTAAAGGTACCCCACATGTCAGGCAAGTGACCCTGTTATACTGTATATACTCGAGTATAAGCCGAGTTTTTCAGCCCATTTTTTTTAGGCTGAAAAACTACCCCCTCGTCTTATACTCGAGTCAGCAGTAAAATGGCATGTGTCTCCCGCTGTGTAATCCATATGCAGCCGTACCTTTCATTAGTAAAACAGCGTGTATCTGCCGCTGTGTAATTCAGTCTGTTCGGCCGTCCATTGTAAGACAGCCCCGCCTCCTCCTCGTCTGTGATAAGTGGAACACTGATACAGTTTTCCAGCATCGTATCAGTGTTCCTCTATCACGGACGGACGAGGAGAAGGTGGGGCTTTCTTACAGTGGATTACACAGCGGCAGACACACGCTGTTTTACTAATGAAAGGTACGGCTGCATATGAATTACACTGCGGCAGACACACGCTGTTTTACTAATGAAAGGTATGGCTGCATATGGGCACAGTGAGAGACTGCAAATGGGTACAGTGATAGACTGCAAATGGGCAAAGTGAAAGACTGCAAATGGGCACAGTGATAGACTGCATATGGGCACAGGGAGAGACTGCAAATGGGCACAGGGAGAGACTGCAAATGGGCACAGGGAGAGACTGCAACTGGGCACAGGGAGAGACTGCAACTGGGCACAGTGAGACTGCAACTGGGCACAGTGAGACTGCAACTGGGCACAGTGAGACTGCAACTGAGCACAGTGAGACTGCAACTGGGCACAGTGAGACTGCAACTCGGCACAATTAGACTGCAAATGGGCACAGTCAGGCTGCAGATGGGCATTGTTTACCCAGTAGCTGCTACATTTTCCCACCCTAGGCTTATACTCAAGTCAATATGTTTTCCCATTTTTTTGTGGTAAAATTAGGTGCCTCGGCTTATATTCGGGTCGGCTTATACGGTAGGTGCCCAGTGTAACGCCCCTACCTTTCCTACAAGCAGCCATATTTTCTCATTGCAATTGTAGCCCTCATCCACTAGTTGTGCATTGCTGATTCTCTAAACTCCATGGAAATCTATCGGATAAAGTATATGTATTAGAGAGTCTCTAATAACATGAAGTACCCACAACGCTTCTGGTAGCCTGGAATCTTGAGATTATTTTTTTCATAGACTTTAGGTAATATAAGGTAGTTCAGTACAGAAGTCAGGAAAGAATGCTTTTTTACTCAAAATAATGTGATTTGGTAATGTTGACATGTGCCTTATCAAATTATCTGATATGTGAATTTTAATCAAAGGTTCACATTTAGATGTCAACAAAATCTTCAGATTACTCCTGTAGTCGGTCTTGCCAAAAAATATATTCATTATACGAGAGTCATCTAGCTATATACTAGTTCACTTCACTTGCTGTGTGTAATATTTAGGTCTATTTGTTTTGTGTCCTGTAAAAGGATAGAGGCACATTGGTATCATATTCACAAATGCTGTAAATAAGTTGCAGTTTAGTAGATGTTGTATTTCATTGTTTAGGACCAGTTCACATCATAGAAACGGAGTCCTGATGCGTTCCGGTTGCGTTTCTGCATGCACATTTTTAAAGCGTTCTGGTTTGTTTTATTGTATTTTTGATGCATTCGGATGTACTTGTCTCCTTTTTTTTTCTCCACCTTAACCGCTTGCCGACCGCTGCCTGTAGATATACGTCGGCAGAATAGCACGGCTGCGCAAAGAAACGTATCTGTACATTGCTTTGAATTTGCGCCCCGGGCGCGAGCTCCGTGACCGTGCGGACTCGTACCTATTCCCCTTTCAAAGCAGAACTTCCCCTTTAGGGTGGAGCTCCACTTTAAACAAAGCCAGTTGTGATGAATTCAGGAAGCAAATTCCTAATTGTTGCATGAAGAATGTAAGATGCAGTCCCTTAATGTATAACTACTAGTCTGTGCAGCTAGATGAGATCAAGACGAATATTAGTAAAGCTTAGACAGCTTTAAAGCCAGCAAAGATGTAGCTAGTGCAGCCCCCTTTACTAAAAGCAAACAGTTGTGCACACTGCGTACAGAGCCTACTAGAGATTCCCCCTGTAAGACCATCATTTAAAAAACTCCAGGAATGTCAATATGGAAAGAGGTCATGGATTAGAAAGAACATTCTGGAAGGATTATATAGCAGTTAGTCAGGACAGGCTTTCAGCAAGAACTTGCGTGACCCTCACCCACCCATAAAATGAATGTTGTGGTTGGCCTGCCCCGTCAACTGTTCCCATATATCGCCCACAATGAACAGACAACTTTCAGAAAATTATAATGAATGTCTATACAATGTGTAGCTTCTGTCAGTAACACAAGAGTACCCTACCCTGGGGTTGATTCACTTAAACTGGAGAGTGCAAAATCTGGTGCAGCTCTACATAGAAGCCAATCAACGTCCAGATTTTGTCAAAGATTAAAGTAATTTTAAAGTTAACTTTTAGGTAAAAATAACAAACATGTTATACTTACACCGGCCCTGTGCAGTGGAATTGAACAGAGCAGCCACGATCCTCCTCTTCTCGAGTCCTTCTTTAGCATTCCTGGCCCCTGCCTCCTGTTGTGTGCCCCCACAGCAAGCAGCTTGTTATTGGGGGCACCTGAGCTCTCTGGGCCATATTCCCGTAGATTTCGGGCGGGCGTCGCGTAAGCCATTTACACTCCGCCGCCCCAACCTACAGGAGCAAGTGCTGTATTCCCCAAACACTTGCTCCGTAGTTTGGGGCGGCGTAGTGTAATTGGCCCGGCGTATCCCCGCGTAAATCCAAGGGGGCGGCTTGTATTTAAATTAAGCGCGCCCCCGGTTCGAATGAACTGCACATGCGCCGGGCTTAAAATAGCCCAGTGCGCATTTTCCAGTTCTCGGCGTAAAACGTCAATGACGCAGACGTGTGCGTCATTGACGTAAAGTCGTATTCAAGAACGACTTAGGGAAATGACGTACCCGAAGGGAAAAGACGACGCGGACACGACGCCATACTTAACATGGCGTACGTGGGACTGGCGTAAGGTTACCCCTCATATAGCAGGGGTAACCTTACGCTTACGCAAATGACGTTAGCGACGGTTACGCGACGCAAATTTGTTCGGGAATCGGCGTATCAGGCTCATTTGCAAAAACAAATGAGACCTGAACATAAAACGCCACCTAGCGGCCGGCTGGGTAATTACATTTAAGATCCGACAGTGTAAGTGACTTACACATGTCGGATCTTAAGCGTATCTATGCGAAAATGATTCTAAGAATCACTCGCATAGATACGCGGGCCAAAAAAGAGAGATACTACGGAGTATCCTGAGATAACTATACTCAGAATATGGCCCTCTGTGTCCATCCAGACACTAAGCCGCTGCTCGGCCCCGCCCCATTTCCCTCCTCATTGGCTGACTGACTTTGACTGACAGCAGCGGGAGCCAATCCTGCTGTGTCAGCCAATGAGGAGGGGAGTCTCGGGCAGCTGAGACACTCATGTAACATTGCTGGATCTAGATGGACCTCAGCTAAGTATTAGAGGGGCTGAGGCGGCTGCTGCTCACAGAAGGCTTTTTATCTTAATAGATAAAATGCATTAAGATAAAGAAACTTCAGACCTTACAATCACTTTAATTGAACAAGCTGAAAGTGGAGTTCCACCCAAAAGTGGAAGTTCCGCTTTAAGCACTCCTTGTCCGCTTACATGCCACAATTGCTATGTCATTTTGTTGGGGAGAGAGAGTGGGTACCTAGTTTTGACAGGTGCTTCCTGTCCCACTTCCTCCTTCCGTCCTCTCACCGCCTAGGCAACTCCTCCTCTTACCTTAGGTGGTCCCTCCCTCTCTGCAATCTTCTAGGACACGTCACAGGTCCCAGAAGATTACCTGGCCACTAGTGCCCACACTTGCAATGATGGCGCTGCGGAGAAGAGGGGGAGAGGAGCGAGGCATCAGGCGGCCACATCGCTGGACCATGGGACAGGTAAGTGTATGTTTATTTAAAGTCAGCAGCTACATTTTTTGTAGCTGCTGACTGTTAATAAACGTACAAACGACTGGAACACCACTTGAAGTTAGAAGCTGATTGGCTACCATGCACAACTGCACCAGATTTTGCACTCTTCAGTTTTAGTAAATCAACTTCCTTGTCTCCCTAATGAAACATGTTAATTTATGGTTGACAGTAGTATGATAAATGCTTTTCTCTATGTATGCTCTACATGCATGTTCACATAGTCATCAAATACTTAATGTGTGTTACAATGAACCTGCTTTTTTTCACAAAAATGCTTTAATTTGTTTTAGAGCCACCCAGCAGCCCAGAAAATCTTTCAGTGGATGCTGTTGATGATACCTCTCTTGGCTTGAGATGGAAAGTTCCTGAGAAGGACGGAACCTTCCCCATTGATGGCTACCTGCTTGAGTACCAAAAAGACGGAAGTAAGTTAATAAACTTTTCTAACATCTATAAGTAATGATTGGATATGTGATATCTTAATTCTGGAGTAAACACTCCCTGCATCCTTTATATATACCTTAGCTACTCACTAACAACAATTTATAAGAATGTTGCCTAAAACTTTTTCATTATTACAATATTGTGTTAACAATTTCTTTATTTAAATTTAGTTACGTAACAAACTTATATAACATATTTGAGAACGAATAAAGCTTTAGGCTAGGTTCATATTATGCTGGCCCATTCATTTGGATGTATTTTTGATGCAGGTGAGGCAGGCTCCATGCACACTAGCAGCTGTAAATAACGCCAGAAAAACACATTTTTGTTCCAGCATTTAGTACATTTTGTGATGGCGTTTAGCAGCGACTATGAGGTAGTGGGCAGCTACGGCACTGTTAACAACCAATGACTCATCAGCTGTCAGCAGGATTTCCCAAAGACAGTGGGGAATCCTGCTGACAGCTGATGAGTCATTGTTTTTTTTTATGCCAGCACTCTTTTGATTACATTCAAAGATTTCTTGGATAAAAAAAAAACGGTATGAGGGTACTCACCAATCCATACTAGGCCCTTCGGGCCTGATACTAATTTTAGGGGGTCCCCCCTAAAATCCATACGAGACCCTTATCCGGGCATGCAGCCCCACAGGCCAGGAAAGGGGGGGTGGGCGAGCGCCCCCCCCTTACCAAACCAGGTCACATGCCATCAACAATGGGGGTGCTTTGGGGCAAGCACTTTGTCCCCATGTTGATGGGGACAAGGGTTTCTTCCCCAGAAGCCTGGCCAGTGGTTGTGGGAGGCTATTGGAGTTTGTAAGCTCCCTTCTGTGAATGAGTATGGGTCCTTTATTACAAAAATAAAAACTACAAAAATTGTTCCCCGGTGTAGATCCAGTGGCAATCACAATGAACACCAGCCACCGACCAAAAAAAAAATGTCTGCACCCAACGCTGGCCAGAATGACGACTCAGCCGCCTCCCACTTTTAAATAGGCTTCGTCCCCTTGTACTGTCATCAACCAGGGCATGCTGGGTCAATGACGTCACAAGGGGTGGGATCACCCAGTGACATCATCGGGTGACCCTGCCCCTTTGTTTTTTTAGCATCGGGAGGCAGCTGAGCTGTCATTCGGAGGGAGCCAGCATGTGGGTCTTTTTTTTTCTCAGAGCAGTGTCTGGCATTCATCGTGATTAACAGTGGATCGGGGACAATTTATTTTTATTGTTCCAATAAACGACTTCTCTAAACTGTCTCTATTTACACTACTCTTTTTTTCCTTGATGAATGAGTAGGGGTACTGTGTACCCTATACTCATTTACATGGGAGGAGCCCCCAACCACCAGCCAGGGTTATGGTATGGATTGGGGTGACCCTACGCTTTTTTAAAAAAAAATTGAGGTGGGGTTCCCCTTAAAAATCAATACCAGACCCAAAGGGCTTGGTATGGATTGGGGGGAACCCTCATGCTGTTTTTTTTCTCAAGTTTTTTTTTTTGTAATTGTATTTTTTATTGGTTTTCAAGCGAGAACAGGTAACATCAGAACCAAAATGTAAATTGACAATGAAAATTGGCAAGATATTGAGATAAAAAAACAGAAATAACAAAAATATAAAATCTCTCAGGCATATACGTAACTGTCGAGACAGTACGACAGGGAGGTCAAAGCACAAATTACTGACACACATAGCTCCTTAAGCACATATACTGTGTGGGGAGAGGGTCAAGGAGAAAACAAACACATGAGAGCCATAATGAGCCATAACAGTTAAGAGTGCTGTCAAATGAGCCATAATTCAAGGCAATGGGTCTCCATTAATACATTTTATTAAATTGTGGAACAGCACCATGCACAATAGAAGTTAGGTATTCCATTCTACGGATTTCAGCTGAAGAAGTCGAGATTGAGACGGAGGTACAGCGGCCAAAAGAATGTAGGAAGCCAGTTGATTGATGGGCTTTGCAATATCGGAGAAAGGAAGACCAAATAAATAATGAATATGATCAAGCGCTAGAGACAAATCCAACACCTTCTGGAGTAACATCATCACCTTGTCCCAGAAAGGCCTTATTTGAGGACAAAGCCAAAAGATATGGAAAAGTGAGCTTTGTCTCAAGCTGTGATATCTGGCAATTCTTTTGTTTACATTCAGCTGTCAGCTAACAAGCTTCCTTTACCTTAGTGCGGAAAAGGAGAAATCCCCCAGGGTGGGGCTTTAACGGTAACAACGTATAAGTCAAGAAGCGTAATCATAGTAATAAAAGTTTATTTTTACAATAAATACAAAATATAAATATTAAAATCAAGTTCATGGGTAGGTATTTGACTTGGGCCTGAATGAACCTCTGTGGACAAGTCAAATACCTACCCATGAACTTGATTTTAATATTTATATTTTGTGTTTATTGTAAAAATAAACTTTTATTACTATGATTACGCTTCTTGACTTATAAGTTGTTACCGTTAAAGCCCCACCCTGGGGATTTCTTCCTTTCCTATTCAATATAGGGGTGTTGGTAACACACACAGGTCTTCCTTTTTGATTTTTTTTTTTTGTACTTTATCTTAGTGCAGTTCTCCTTCACATACCTCATCCTTCCATTTTGCTTTTAAATGTCCTTATTTCTTCTGAGAAATCCTCACTTCCTGTTCTTCTGTCTGTAACTCCACACAGTAATTCTCAGGCTTTCTTCCTGGTGTGGAGTGTCGTGCTCGCCCCCTCCCTTGGACTACAGGAGAGGCAGGACGCCCACTAACACACAGCTCCTTTCTCTATCTGCAACGTAGAGAGCGTCCTGACTCTCCTGTAGTCCAAGGGAGGCGGCGAGCACGACACTCCACACCAGGGAAAAAGTCTTGCATTACTGTGTGGAGTTACAGACAGAAGAACAGGAAGTGAGGATTTCTCAGAAGAAATAAGGACATTTAAAAGCAAAATCAAAGGATTAGGTAAGTGAAGGAGGACTGCACTAAGGTAAAGAAAGCTATTTAGGAAAAAATAATTGTACCTTTACAGCCCCTTTAAGGATAAGTCTCCCAGCTTGTCGGCCCGCTACTTAACAACCAGCTATTTACTGTTTTTTAAGGACGCTGGCGGCCGCCGGCTAATAAGAAAATAATAAATAAAAATGTAAACCGTTGTTTAGCAGTGGTTGGCAGTGTTTAGGAGCTTATAGGAGCTGCCGGCTTTTTTTTCTGCCAGCAAATCGCTCCCTAAAATGCCAAAAAAATGCTTTTCTGCTCCTAGAAGCTGAAGCTTCAAAAACGCTTCTAGACTAAAATAGTGTGCATGAACACATAGGATAACACTATTTGCTGCTAGAAGCAGAGAAAATAAATGCTCAAAAGCTGCTGCTAGGAGTGTTTTTTTAAGCTAGTGTGCATGGAGCTGGAAAGTGTCCAGTTACACTAAGTTCAGCACACACTACCGCAACTTCAAAGTCGTGCGATTTTTGCCATGATTTTGACGCAATTTTATTGAATGCCTGTGTACACTTGAGGTCTATGGACCTTAACTCGCATCAAAGTCGGACCAAAGTAGTACAGGGACTACTTTGAAGTCGGTGCAACTTAAAGTCGCACAGATATGAATGGTAATCATTGGAAATTATGGGGTACGACTTATCATGCGACTTTGCAATCCAAAATCGCAGGACAAGTCTCACAAGTGTAAAAGGGGCCTTATAGTGTGAACCTAGCCTTAAAGAGTTGCAAAGGCAGAAGGTTTTTCATCTTAAGGCATTCTATACATTAAGATAAAAAAAACTTATGTGTGTAGCAGCCCTCCAGCACCCCCATAATTACCTACCTGAGCCCCTTCTCTCTCCAGAGATGTCCACGATCCCCTCAGCCATTGGCTCCCCGTGGCTGTCAAAGTCAGTCAGCTAATCATGGGAGGGAGGGAGCGGGGCCAGGTTGGTCTCCATGCCATGTCTGAATGGATACATGGAGCTCTGACTCGGCTTGGGTGCACTCCTGTAGCAAGCTGCTGGCTGAGGGGCACTCAAAGGAGGAAGGGGCTAGGAGAAGCAAAGAGGGACCCGAGAAGAGGAGGATCCAGGCAGCTCTGTGCAAAACCAACTGCACAGAAGTGTTTGTTATTTTTATTTATTTTTTAAACAAGCCTTTATAATCACTTTAGGGATGGAAAGGGATGGGTTGTAACACAATAGGAGTGTAAGAAAGGGATGGTTTAGGGGAAGTAGAGGGGTTGATATGCAATTTCATATTAAACCTTAATCTTTGAAAATTTCAAACGTGACAAATTCATAAACAACAGACAAAAAATACCAACAAAAATTAATTATTATATACGAAAATAAACCAATTAAAATTCCTTCATATATTTTCACAAAAAGGAAAGAAAATACAATCACCAAGTTACCAAGTCAGAACCTTCAAATGGTGCTCCACCACAGTTTACCAGAACCTTGAATAAAAAAGTCTTATCAATAGCTTGGATTAGGCTCCATGCACACAGAAGCTGATAAACTGCAGTTTATTGGCCTTTTGGCGTTTTTTTTTTAAAAAGCCCATAAACTGAACTCTATGTTAGCCTATGTGCCCATGCACACATGGAAGTTTTTTAGTGTTTATGAGCTTTGGAGTTTATTGGCTTTTTTCTGAACGCCCAAAATTTGCGTTCAAAGTGCCGTTTTTCGGCAGGAAAAAAACGCAAAAAAACTAAAAAAAATGCTCAAAAACACTGGCGCCAGCGTTTTTTAATCCATTGAAAAAAATAAAAAAGCTAAAAAACGCTACACTACGCTAGAAAGGCTCCCTGCAAAGCTACTGGCGTTTTTTTATAGCTTTTTTTTAGCTTCTGTGTGCATGGAGCCTTAGGATGTGCTATAAGTTAGCACCGTCATTTACAACTTGATAGAATGTGCACGCTCTTCTATCAGACGTGCATTTCAAAACAAACGGTTAGGAACTCCGTATATGACATCAGTGGAGAGCGGACATGCATCCTCTATGCATTTTGTGATACATACGTTATCAGCAACAAGCTACATTGCTGGATTCCCATTAAAGTTACAAGGATCGCTGAAGCCATCCACGCTACCGACTGAAGCCTCGTACACACGACCGAGAAACTCGACGGGCGAAACACATCGTTTTGCTCGTCGAGTTCCTTGTTAGGCTGTCGAGGATCTCGGCGAGCCAAATTTCTCCATTCCCGTCAAGGAAATAGAGAACATGCTCTCTTTTTGGCTCGTCGAGTTTCTCGACAGTTTCCTCGACGAAAATGTACACACGACCGGTTACCTCGGCAAAAAAATGTCTCCCAGAAAGTTTCTTGCTGGTTTTTGCCGAGAAACTCGGTCGTGTGTACGAGGCCTGAGAGAAATCCAATCTATTAATAAGACTTTTTTATTCAAGGTTCTGGTGAGCTTCCATTTTTTTATGCACAAATTGTGGTGGAGCACCATTTGAAGGATTTTTTACAGTGATTGGATTTTTTTCCCTTTTTGGAAAATTTATGAAGGAATTTTAATTGGATTATTACAGTAATAATTAACTTTTTTGTTATTTTTTGTTTGTTGTTTATGAATTTGTCACGAAGTTTGAAAGATGAAGGTTTAATATGAGATAGCGCCATACCTTTTTCTTTTATATATATCCACGATTTTTGAGTTGTCTATCCATTTTTAGGCTTGGATCACACTGGAAGCGGCTGCGGATTGCACAGGACTGCTGTTAAAGATGGGGGATGAGGTGGCGCTTGCAACAAACAATCACTAAAATAGTATTGTAATAAACTCTGCCTCCTGATGTTAATTAGCGGTGTATCACTCTTAGACCGAACTACCATCCAACAAAAATAACCATAAAGTGGAGGATATTGAGAGTGAAAAATTATAATGCAAAATATATGTGACCAATGTGCTAGTGACAGCACAGTAGTCTAAAGGAAATAACAAACTTCAAACTGTGCATATACCATATCCTTCAAGTAATAATAATCCAAACAGTGCTTCATCCATAAATAGTGCAATGTGCAACTAAGCAAATAAATAAATAAATATATATCCAATCTATAACTGTCCACAAAAATGATGCAAATATTGGAAATAAATAAGGGTGAGTAAATCCGTGAATAAAAAACAAGCCAAAAAATGCAAAAAGTGAAAAAATATTACATATATATACAAATATAAAAATATAAAATCCACTCGAGAATCCCTGTGTAAAAAAGTTCCAATAAGACTACAGGATAAAGATCAATATCCAGTGCACAAATCGTGCAAAAGTGAAAAAATCCAGTGGCTAATAAATAAAGTTCATAAAGTGCATCAGTGCTCTGGTTTACTGTGACATGCAGAGTAGTTGTGTTTGCAGTCAGCAAGATCCTCCACGGTGACCAGAAAATAAGCGTGCTAGCCCCTTACCTCAAGAAGGCTAATAAATAGCCTATAGAAGTGGTTTCCCAATAGTATCTCCCACCATCAGCAGATCGATCCACTCCAGTATATTTACAGGCTCAGCGCGATGACTCTCAAAATAAAGCAAAGGAATGCCTCCATAGTGTACGATTACAAACAGTATTTTAATGAAAAAAAGTATTCACTTACAAACAGTGCTGTAAGATCAGCATATACAGCGGCGTGTGTGTAGTCCTGTGTCTCCCGCTCTGCGGCCGCAAGCGGGTGACGTCACCAACAGCCCTCCAACGCCCAGGACGTTGGAGGGCTGTTGGTGACGTCACCCGCTTGCGGCCGCAGAGCGGGAGACACAGGACTACACACACGCCGCTGTATATGCTGATCTTACAGCACTGTTTGTAAGTGAATACTTTTTTTCATTAAAATACTGTTTGTAATCGTACACTATGGAGGCATTCCTTTGCTTTATTTTGAGAGTCATCGCGCTGAGCCTGTAAATATACTGGAGTGGATCGATCTGCTGATGGTGGGAGATACTATTGGGAAACCACTTCTATAGGCTATTTATTAGCCTTCTTGAGGTAAGGGGCTAGCACGCTTATTTTCTGGTCACCGTGGAGGATCTTGCTGACTGCAAACACAACTACTCTGCATGTCACAGTAAACCAGAGCACTGATGCACTTTATGAACTTTATTTATTAGCCACTGGATTTTTTCACTTTTGCACGATTTGTGCACTGGATATTGATCTTTATCCTGTAGTCTTATTGGAACTTTTTTACACAGGGATTCTCGAGTGGATTTTATATTTTTATATTTGTATATATATGTAATATTTTTTCACTTTTTGCATTTTTTGGCTTGTTTTTTATTCACGGATTTACTCACCCTTATTTATTTCCAATATTTGCATCATTTTTGTGGACAGTTATAGATTGGATATATATTTATTTATTTATTTGCTTAGTTGCACATTGCACTATTTATGGATGAAGCACTGTTTGGATTATTATTACTTGAAGGATATGGTATATGCACAGTTTGAAGTTTGTTATTTCCTTTAGACTACTGTGCTGTCACTAGCACATTGGTCACATATATTTTGCATTATAATTTTTCACTCTCAATATCCTCCACTTTATGGTTATTTTTGTTGGATGGTAGTTCGGTCTAAGAGTGATACACCGCTAATTAACATCAGGAGGCAGAGTTTATTACAATACTATTTTAGTGATTGTTTGTTGCAAGCGCCACCTCATCCCCCATTTTTATCATTTACTGTCAGTGTGTGAGCACTATTGGTGGTGGCTGCTGCATTTTAATGTATATTTTATTTATTTAGTTTATCTTGGCTAGGTTGGTTTGCGCATTAGTTCCCCCCTTATTTCATACAGGACTGCTGTGCCTCCCTGTTCTCTGTTTCATGGATAAATCAGGGCCGAATCTTTGTCTGAATTTGGCCCCTAAACGGAGCCAAAGACGCACAGTTTCTGTTTAGTGCACTCAGCAGCCACCCCATAGAGAGCCTGTCACATTCTCCTGCTATGTGAATTGGATGTAGGAAAACCCGCATCCAATTTACATAGGTGTGAACCCAGCCTTAAAGGGGCAGCTTCACTCATTTGTTTTTAATTTTCTTACAATTCTCTGGCGCCACTACTTAACACTTTATATTTACATTGGTTGCTATGCAATTGTTTCATATTTGTATATTTGTAATAACTGTATGATAGTATGAAAGAAGATATTAAAATGTAGATATTAAAGGGGTTGTAAAGGTAAAAAATTGTTTTCCTAAATAGCTTCCTTTGCCTTAGTGCGGTCCTCCTTCACTTACCTCATCCTTTGATTTTGCTTTTAAATGTCCTTATTTCTTCTCAGAAATCCTCACTTCCTGTTCTTCTGTCTGTAACTACACACAGTAGTGCAACACTTTCTCCCTGGTGTGGAGAAGGCCTTTTGAGGGGGGAGGGGGCGAGCAGGAGTGTCAGGACGCCCACTAACACACCACTATCTGCAAAGTAGGGAGTGTCCTGACACTCCTGCTCCTGCTGATAAAAGAATTGTGGCATTTCCAGCCAAATCGCCCACATGGAGACACTGTTACTATTGTGCTATATAGTATATTATACTACACTATACTGTTTTTTAAGCGATTGTAACCCTAAAACAAAAAAACAAACAAAAAAAACTCCTTTACCTTTAAAGCATGAATAACAGCATAGTGGTGTTGCAGTATAATTTTTCCCTTTCTATGTTCTAAAATACCTGCCTGTTCCTGTGTCCCCCTATGTGAACTTATCACAGTAATTATGGCTGCTGATCCATTATACCGTAGTCAGTTTACCTGGCTCCGTCAGCCCACAGTCTTTCCCTTTCCCCCCTCCCTCCTTGCTTGTCAGCTCAGTCTGTGTAGTGGAAGCCGATCTCCTCCCTTCCCCTCCCCTCTCCTCCTGCTGCTATTTCCGCTGCAATACATACACCCATTACTTGTACCTCTCTGTTTTACGAAGATCTAAAAATACAGTGTGTCCGTTAAAAAAAAATGTATAATCCTAAATACCTTCTTTCACAGCGTCGCTCTGCTGACCGGCTGAGTCTCAGCCCCTCCCGCTGATCTTCTTAGATCGGGGAAGGAGAGCGGAGGGGGATCACATGACCGGCGATGTGAGAAACGGTATTTAGGATTATAATTTAAAAAAACACACACACACAGTACTTTAGATCTTCATAAAACAGAGAGGATACAAGTAATGGGGGTAAGTGACTTAACAACCACTTTAACCACTTAAGACCCGGACCATTATGCAGGTTAAGGACCTTGCCCCTTTTTGCGATTCGGCACTGCGTCGCTTTAACTGACAATTGCGCGGTCGTGCGACATAGGTCCCAAACAAAATTGGCGTCCTTTTTTTCCCACAAATAGAGCTTTCTTTTGGTGGTATTTGATCACCTCTGCGGTTTTTATTTTTTGCGCTATAAACAAAAATAGAATGACAATTTTGAAAGAAATGCAATATTTTTTACTTTTTGCTATAATAAATATCCCCAAAAAAAGTTATAAAAAAACATTTTTTTTCCTCAGTTTAGGCCGATAGTTCTTCTACCTATTTTTGGTAAAAAAAATCGCAATAAGCATTTATCGATTGGTTTGCGCAAAATGTATAGCGTTTACAAAATAGGGGATCGTTTTATGGCATTTTTATTAATAATTTTTTTTTTTACTACTAATGGCGGCGATCAGCATTTTTTTTTCATGACTGCGACATTATGGCGGACACATTGGACAATTTTGACACATTTTTGGGACCATTGTTATTTTCACAGCGGAAAAGTGCTATAAAAATGCACCGATTACTGTGAAAATGACAATTGCAGTTTAGGAGTTAACCACAAGGGGGCGCTGAAGGGGTTAAGTGTGACCTCATATGTGTTTCTAACTGTAGGGGGGTGGAGCTGGACATGTGATGTCAGTGATCGTCTTTCCCTATATCAGGGAACAGACGATCACTGACATTGCCACAATGAAGAACGGGGAAGGTGTGTTTACACTGGCACGGATCGGGTCCCACGGGAGTGGTCAGGGAGCTTCGTGGGCGCGCTCGCGACCCCACGGCTGGGCTCTTAAAGAGGACATACAGGTACGTGCTTGTGCCCAGCCGTGCCCTTCTGCCGACATATATCGGCGTGAAGGGGTCCTTAAGTGGTTAAGGAATTGTCCTACAAATATGACCTTTACATTGTAGTTAACAAATGTAAAAACATCCCCTAGTTTGACTATAAATTATCGGACTGAGTGAATGCTCTTTCCTGTATACATGCATTAAAGCCCATCTCTTGGAATCCTGAAACCCACACTGCTAGGATTAACAGCTTGTTTAGGGGCTACAAAAAGCACTTACTTGATCCTCCATTCCACCTGCAGATGGTGCTCCCTCTCTGCTCCAGGGTTGAACTGTCCCTCAACATCCTCACATCCAATGCAGGGCTAGAACTGGAGACTGCTGGAGCATTGGGGAGAAGATAGTGAAGAGACCACTAAATCTATTTTTATATGCCTCCTAGACTTATGCCGCGTACACACGATCATTTTTCGGCATGAAAAGATACAAAGTTTTTCCAACTTCATCATTAAAACGACGTTGCCCACACACCATCGTTTTTTAAAAATGCTCTAGCAAAGCGCGGTGACGTACAACACGTACGACGGCACTATAAAGGGGAAGTTCCATGCGGATGACGCCACCCTTTGGGCTGCTTTAGCTGATTCCGTGTTAGTAAAAGACGATTTGCGCTTTTCTGTTTGTTACAGCGTGATGAATGTGCTTACTCCATTATGAACGGTAGTTTTACCAGAACGAGCGCTCCCGTCTCATAACTTGCTTCTGAGCATGCGTGGGTATTTAACGTCGTTTTAGCCCACACACGATAATTTTTTACAACCCGAAAAATTATATTGTTTAAAACGTTGTTAAAAAATGCAGCATGCTCGAAAAAAAAAATTGTTGTTTTTCAGAAGCCGAAAAATGATGTGAAGCCCACACACGATCATTTTAAATGACATTTTTTTAAAACAATGTTTTTTTAATGCTGAAAAATTCACACTGCTGCTAATTCTTTTGCGAATTTGAGCTGTTGCGATTGATCAAATTCGCAAGTCATTAAAAAACATTGTTTTCCATTAGTGCTGTTCACATCAATATGTTGCGAATATAAGCTGATGGGAAAAAAGGGTCCTGTGCGAGTTTTGATCCGTGTGCGATGCAAATTCAGCTCTATACACTGGCTTTCCCTGAAATCGCGGCAAAATCGTGGCAAAAAGCAGCCACGAAAGCGATTTTGAATTCGCAGCAGTGTGAACCTAGCCTTAAACAAACAGTTAGCTCTACTGTAGCTGTATGGATGAAGCCCCACTGAGTCCCCTTTCACACTTATACGACTTAGTATGACAAGTCATTATTCATGATTTTCAATGACTACCATTCATACTGGCGCAACGTTAAGGCCGCATTAACACCTGAGCGTTTTGTCGCCTGAAGCGCGACGCCCCAAAACGCTAGAGGGGAAAAAATACATAATTCTCTATGGAGATGGTTCACATATCCACTACAAAACGCCTGACGCCGAACGCCTGAAGCCCAAACAAGTTCTGGACCCTTTTTTGTCGCTCGAATTTGGGCGTTTGGGCGTTTTACATTGGTGACCCTAGACCTGTAAAAAATCGCGGTAAAAAATGCTGCTTTTGTCGCGGCAAATCGCGGTAAAAAATGATGCGTTTTGTCGCGGCAAATTGCAGTAAAAAACGATGCAAAGCGCTACGCTCAGGTGTGAATGCAGCCTAAGTCGTGCCGACTTCAAAGTGGTTCCTGCATTACTTTTTTTCTGAAGTCGGATCAAAGTCGGATTCCGTATTAACAAATCTGACTTTGGCATGCGACTTGTACACGACTTGTGCATGAAGGGGAACTCCGCGCCAATTTTTTTGAAAAAAAAAAAAAACAGCATGAGCATACTGGGCCCTTCGGTCTGGTATGGATTTTAAGGGGAACCCCCACGTCAACACTATCTAAAAACTGTAGAATGCAGCATTTATTACAACTTTGGTATTACCAATATGAAAGCATTAACCTTACTATATTAAAAATGTTATCCTCCCTTCTAGAGATGGGTGAAATTGGGAGTTTTCACTTTTAATATCTCCTATTGCCTTTTGCATGACTAGAAACGTTGCTGTTGTGTGTATCCTCTCTCTATAACGTGTCTGCATTGTTTTATATAAATAAAAGAATGTTAGCTAGTAAAAAATAAGATAATGAAAAATGAAAAGTCTGTTAAAACATGCATGTTAATAATATACGTTTCTTTTAGGTTCAGATTGGATAGCTGTGAACAAGGAACCCAGCATTTCTACACATTACAAGATTATCAATCTCACTACTAATGAAAAGATCCTAGTTCGTGTTTCAGCAGTCAACAAAGCTGGATCCAGTGCACCAACAGCTCTGGAACACCCTGTTCTGGTCAGAGAAATCGTTGGTAAGGCATTCCTTAATATATGTTATGCATATATCGCAGGAGGGATCAATGCAATAAGAGAGGTGTGAGATTAAACAGTTTGGGTTTGAAGGGCTGTGAGACTCTAGTGGAAAATTGTGTCTATTGGAGTTCAGGGAGGTATAAGAAGCTGGTGGGTGCCAGCATATAGCTCAGTGGTGGTTGGTGCTCCATCGGTCGGAGGGGCGGGCTGCAGACAGACCTGACCATAACTCCCCTGTCGCTCCGACCCGCCACCCCACACTAACCCTCCACCCTCATCGCTCCCTCCCCCATCGCTCCAGCCCACCACCACATGCCATAGCCACCCCCCGGTTGCTGTCTCGCTTGCCCTGTACTTATACCATGCAGGTCACAGCTGCGGCGGCGACTTCTCCCCTCCATCTCCTCCATGTCCCGGCCATCGCTTCTCCTCCCCGGTCAATGGGGTCTTCAGACTCCTGGCCAATGGGGTCTTAGGACTTCCAGCCAATGGGGTCTCAGGACCCGCTTCCTGATTGGCCATTAGCGACGGCTCTAATCATGTGCTTTAAAAAACAACAACATTGGAATCCATGCATTTGGCACTGCATGTAGATTAGGGGCTGATGTATAGATTAGGGGGGCGATGTCCCTAATGAGCGGCCACCACTGGTATTGTTGTAGTGGTAATTTAAGCTTTGTCTGGGCTGACCATGTAATTTAAGTGTAGCACATCCCCCGTAGAAGCCGCTGGTGAATAGGGATCCCCACCCTACAAACAGAGCTGGTGCAAGGATTTTTAACACCCTAGGCAAAACCTTTATTTGGCATCCAACCGGGCTTCGCCCCTGACTCCACCCCCTGACTGATGTGCGCTTTAGGCCTTGGCTATAGGTAGCACCAGCCCTTCTTAGACAGCCGGCTCTACCCACAAGGCTGTTGTCATCTCCACACCAGAGAGTTGTGTACACAGCAGCCCTGGTTGCACCCTAGGTGGCAGTGCACCCTAGGCGGCTGCCTTGTTCGCCTAGTGGCAGCAACGGCCCAGCCTGCTCAGCCGGGCAGACAGAATTTCCACAAGCTCACTTGAGACAGGAACCAGTCAAGCAACTTTGTTTTGTTTGTTATTTAGGGGTTAATAAACTTAGAATGGGAGAAGGGTATTATGGGATGCCTACTTGAGTATACACTTCTCTTCCTCCTGCACATCACTTGCTTGCAGGTCAACACAGACCCAGCTGGAACACTGTTTTGTGAATCTTGCAGGGCACTGCCAGATTATGTTGTGTTGGTTGGTTGTGTAGAAAAGGTCCAGTGTCCAGCTACATTCCTGTGGCTACTGATCCTAGCACCACCTCTTCAGGCACTGTCACCCCACCTGGCTGAAGCTGCCCCTTTCTCTAGCCCTCCTGGCTACTTCCCACCATTATCCCAGACTGCCACACTCACCAGCCACCTGACTGTCTTCTCCATTGAGATCACCCGGACGTTCTCACTGGCTCCTGGTGTCCTCACTATTGCTTCCGTGTTTATAGACAGAACTCCTTTATGTGTCTTGAGAGGATCCCTCTAGCACCTAAGCTCCAGGCCCAAGGTCACTCTCCCCCAGACTAGGGGGCTACCCTCAAGGGCCTCTGACAGCCTCCTCAGCAATCCATCTCCATCTTTCACCTGAACTCCACACTGTCCCTCCTGGCCTGACTCTGAGTATTGAAGAGGGGCCTTCTCCCTGCCAGCCCATTTGCTGGGGATTGGCAAAGGCCCGCCTCAATACTCCAAGCAGTTCCTCCTAATCTCTTTCCTTTTCATCTGGAAACTACTCCAAGGTTCCAGCAAGTAGGGGGAGGTACCAGGGGTGCTGCCTGATGAGTCATCCAGCATCCCTTGATCACTCACCCTGACCCAGATTCAATACAGGCTTGGCTGCCAGCCAAGCCTGACAATTTACCTACTCTACCAAAAACCTATGTACAATCTATTCTAAACAGAATGCAAGTATAGCCTCATATAAAAAATACAATCTATTCTAGCACACTAGAGGGTGTTACATAGGTCAATGTAAATGAAGAACTCTTAGGCCTCGTACACACGACCGAGGAACTCGTCGTAAATGAAACATCGTTTTCCTCAACGAGTTCCTTGTCAGGCTTGTGGAGAAACTTGACAAGCTTTCTTTGTGTACACACTGTCAAGACCAAATCTCCTCGTTCTCAAACGCGGTGACGTACAACACAGACAACGTCAGGGGAAGTTCGATTCCACTGGCACAACCCTTGGGGCTGCTTTTGCTAATCTCATGTTACTGCGTGTTAAGTAAAAGTTTGGTAAGAGACAATTTGCACCTTTCAGACTGTTACAGCGTGACAAATGTGCTATCTCCATTACAAACGCTACCTTTTACCGAAGGTGCGCTCCTGTCTCATACTTTATTCTGAGCGTGCGCGGGTTTCTTAGGATACACACGAACGTGTTTCTCGTCGAAAACCAGCCTGACGAGGAACGCGACAAGGAAATTGAGACTCCCGTCGAGGAAAAAGAGAACTTGTTCTCTTTTTTTCTCGTTGAGTTCCTCGACAGTTTCCTCGATGAAAAACATACACACGACCGTTTTCCTCAGCAAAAAAGCTCTGCCACCATATTTCTTGATAGATTCTGTTGAGGAAAACGGTCGTGTGTACGAGGCCTTACACTTTACTATATTATGACATTGATTGCAAGTCCATTAAAGTGTAGGTAAACCCTCCCATCGTTTTCAGCCAAGGAAGCTGCCATCTTTGCCTCTGTTTAATCTACAACTGCCATGATGCTGCACATGTGATCAGTTATGACACCAGCCATTGGATGCTTTGACAGTTTGGTTGAGAGCACAACCAATGGGAGTGTTACTTTTCCGGCATGTGCCAGAAATGAAACTGCTTTATGGATGGGTTTACTTCCGCTTTAAATATTCAGTGTGTGAGGCTTAATTTACTTTATTAGTTTCATATAATCAAGTTTAAAAATTCCTGCTTAAAGGATATATAAAGTCTTCAATTTTCCTTTTATAGACCCACGTGGTAAAGAGATCGGTTTAATGTAAATACCACTGTCTGTTCCTCTTTTAAATCATTTATTTAGAGCACATGTAATGAAATATATACGGGGCAGTCATATGTTTTTAAAAAGCAACCTGCAATAAAAACTGATACCCACCTCTCTATGGCAGTGCCATCAATCTTCACCCTCTTAGAGAGTTACAGCTGCTGTAGAATCTTTTGCATCTCACACATTTTCTGTGTGTTGCATGCCTGGTCCCCCACTGAGTGCAGTGGTTTGATCCACCAACTCTAGGTCACTATTGTGTCCTGTGGTGATGTAGGGGCCAACAGCAGGAGCCACAGAGTTCAGTGGGGGACAAGCCAGCCAACACTTTCTAAAGTATAATATGCAGAAGTTTATTAAAGCTGGATACACATTATACAAATTTTGTTGTTCAGTTATCTTTATATTTACCTTCAACTATGTAGGGCAAGGGCCTGCCTGATTGCATACAAATTCAAAGTGTTAAGGTTTGACCTCATATTATATGGTTTTGGTAAATCTAAAAGAAAGTTGTACAAGAAAATTGTGTAAAAATTGTATACCGTAGTGTGTAGCCAGCTTTAGAGGCTGAGACTCCTCCACAGAGGCAAGGTTGAAGACATTTGTCTTCTTTTATTGTAGGGTACTCTTTTGTGAAAAAAAAAAATGACATAAAAAAAATCTGGTGACACTTTAATGTTTTGCACTACCATATAATACATCTTATTCCGTATGAGTATGAGTACGTATATAGTATGAATGTATATGTAGTATGTAATCTTCTCTGCCTATAGTGCCTTCTGCCTTTATATTTAAAACAATATAACAAAAAAGTAAGAAGAAACATGTAAAATGCCAAACACACCAAAAAAATACTTTAAACACTGCAATAATTTCTCAAAATATGGATGTACCATAAATAAACTGTACTCTCCTTTTAAGTCATGCCATATAAAGTAGCCTCTTGTAAGAAGAGTTAACCCTGCAGACTTCATTAACACCAGTAAAATGTATTTGTGTGTAAACTTCCAAAGATAGAAAGCATGTCAATGCATTATATGTGTCTTAAGCTGCATACTATTGTTGAAAGTGAAGGTTAATACACTGTAAAATTCCCCACCCTGTGTGTACAAAGTTACAACCTTTATTTGATTCCCCCACTGTTAAATGTCTTCGCTTTAGGCAGTATTAAACCCAAAAGCAAACATTTATTATAAAGCAGCTTACCAAATCTTAGATGTGATGTCTGGATTTGTTTTCTTACGTATTTAGGCTTTCTTTCCTTTATTATCACCTGATGATCTGGCCAGTAAGTCTGCTGTTTTTCAACAGAACAAGCTCTCTTGCAGATGTAGCAGTTACAGGGATGAGACAAACCATTTACCCATGGGGTTCTAACAATGATCAGCTTTTATTTATTTATGTAACAACTTTATCCCACCTTACATCAATTGAACTCATCAGAGTGCCCCCTTACATCAACTGTCTGTATCAGAGTGCCCCCTTACATCAACTGTCTGTATCAGAGTGCCACCTTAAAATAATTGTCACCATCAGAGTGCTCCCTTACCTCAGTTGTCCCCATCAGAATCCCTCCTTTACCATGCACATCAACTGCCTCCATCAGAGAGCTCCCTTACATCAGTTGTCCCCATCACACTGTCGTAGTACATCAAATGTCACCATGAGAGTGCTTCAACATATTAACTGTCCCTATAGGAGTTCCCCCTTACATCAACTGTCCCTATCAAAGTTCCCCCGTTACATTAACTCGGAGTAAAAAGGGGAAGTCGCGCTAATTAAATTAATATGAATAAAGTGAAACACCAGTGATTAGTGAAAATAAACAGTACGTGGAAATAGACAATTCTATGTATAGTGATGAACACCCTCAATGGGGTAGGTGCATATTATGAATAACTATTAAATGGCATAAATGTCTCTTCAGTTTAGTATGGGCAAATTGACAGTCCAGACAGGCCAAGCGGTTTATAAAGCAGTCCGCAGGTGTAGTGATGAAAAGAAATCCTTAGGTAACAGTGATAACGACCACTCTGTGTTCAGAACAAACAGGAGACCTCCACCACAAATAATACTGACTCTTACCAGAATTCAGTAAATAATAGGCATAAAGACAAATCCAGCAGCAGCCCACAAGATTATCTTCAACCAGCGATATCCATACATTAGTAATCACCATTGGAATCCAGACTCCATAGATACAAAGGAAACACCAAAGGAGGGATATAGCGTAATACTGCGCTGGTTTATTGTAACTTAGAGCAGCTAAATGCTTACTTACATTTGCAGTGATAAAATGGGCATCAAGCGGACATAAAATAGATAGCAGAGTAAAAAACAACACAGCCGGCCGGACTGTGTGTGGGCGTACGTCCGGATATCCGGGCGTACGCCCACACACAGTCCGGCCGGCTGTGTTGTTTTTTACTCTGCTATCTATTTTATGTCCGCTTGATGCCCATTTTATCACTGCAAATGTAAGTAAGCATTTAGCTGCTCTAAGTTACAATAAACCAGCGCAGTATTACGCTATATCCCTCCTTTGGTGTTTCCTTTGTTTCTATGGAGTCTGGATTCCAATGGTGATTACTAATGTATGGATATCGCTGGTTGAAGATAATCTTGTGGGCTGCTGCTGGATTTGTCTTTATGCCTATTATTTACTGAATTCTGGTAAGAGTCAGTATTATTTGTGGTGGAGGTCTCCTGTTTGTTCTGAACACAGAGTGGTCGTTATCACTGTTACCTAAGGATTTCTTTTCATCACTACACCTGCGGACTGCTTTATAAACCGCTTGGCCTGTCTGGACTGTCAATTTGCCCATACTAAACTGAAGAGACATTTATGCCATTTAATAGTTATTCATAATATGCACCTACCCCATTGAGGGTGTTCATCACTATACATAGAATTGTCTATTTCCACGTACTGTTTATTTTCACTAATCACTGGTGTTTCACTTTATTTATATTAATTTAATTAGCGCGACTTCCCCTTTTTACTATGTTTGTTTGTGCTGTATGGCACACTTAAGACGCGGCTGATAATATATGTTTGTATTACACGTTGGGTCTGCGCAACAATATTTCCTTTTTTCTATTAACTCGGAGTGCCTTTCAGCACCAGACAGATGGAGGAAGTTCCACTGCGCATGTGATTGGTTTTTAGGATGCTGGTGGTCCTAGCAACCAACTACTGCAGAGGAAAAAGGAGGGGACTGCTCAGGGTCTCATAGACCTAAAGGGGGAGGTGGGCGAGACCATAAGCGTGCGCAAGGGGTGTGCCAGGTGTGCCTGGGCAGACCCTAATCCTGAGGTTGGCAACCCGTCAATCATGATCTAACTGCCGATTGCGGGCAGGTGACAGGTAAACCGCGATCCCTCCTTGCCGACTCCCAGAATCTGGACAGGAAGGCCAGCAGAGCTGGGATATAGTGGAACCGATCCTTATTTTCCTCCAGCAGCTGCTGAAAGTAGGCTTTTCCTCCTCTCCCCGACATTCAGCTGCTACAGGAGGAAAATACAGGGGATCGGTACCAATATATTCCACCGCCACCACCCCTCCTGTCCCTGTTCATCTTCTTTCTGCTGCCCAGATCCCGCTTGCCCCCCCCCCCAATTGTAGAATGGATATTGGGGAAGAGGCCGGTACATATGTGACACATGCATATGTGTTGGAGCTTTGAGGTGTACACCCTAATGTAATGGGCGAGACTAAAATATGGGGGGGGGGGGCACAGCCTGCACCTGCACCACCCTAGATCCAGGCCTCAGTCAGTGGAAACTTTCAGAAATCTTTGAAATAGAACACAGTCTTGTCATATAGCCATTAGGGAATGTCTATGGCTTCCATGAATCTCCTGACAAAGTAAAACAAGAAGCCACTAGAGGAAAAAACTGTACAACATTTGCTAATTAATACACTTGAAGACTCTTAGCTAACTCACTCCAGGCCCTTTGACCACCATTATATCATATTTCAAAGCTGTGCAAGGTCTCTTAATTAGTAAGGGTGCCCTTCTCCATCTTAAATCACTGCTGAAAAACAAACACTTGTAAGAAGAAAAGGAGTAAAGCTGGCCATACACCGAGTGAATTTCAGTTGGTTCCTTCTGAACTAGCTGAACTTCAATCAATGAGTGGCCCTATCAGCACCACTCCTCCCAACGTCCTGTGATTGAAACATCAGATGTAGACACTGCTCTACATCTCTCACAGTGAGAGATTCAACCATCTATACTGTTTAGCGTGGATAAAATAATCTGTTAGATTTCTTTCCTTCAAACCTATAGATGTATGGCAAGCTTTAGTTAAAATACTGTATTGTATAATAAACAACTCGTGAGGCTAAACAATGCTTGTTTAAGGGACTATAAACTTGGGTCTCAATATCCACTTGAAAAATGTCCAATGACTTAATATTGCTGCTATAGGTCCAGCATCAGAGCACCGGAAATATTGCGATAGCTATACTCCCAGCTCTCAGTAAAAATCGAAACTGTAAATGAAAAGAGGAGTATTGGAAAAAAAAAATGTTTTAATCATACTCAACTACATAGATTGTCCCCCGCCAGCTCCAAGGCTAAGGACTGAACAATCAAATACCGCAGGTCACTTGGTTTTCAGGGGTTACCTCAGCAGAAGCAGAGAACTGGTGATCGACCGTCAGTCACTGGCTCCCTGCTCTGACCCCCCCCCCCTCAACCCACACTCACTGGGGTGCTGGGCTATGGAGGGGGTGGCAGCAGCTGGCTGAGAGACTGAGCTGAGTGCCGGTCCAGGCATGTGGGTGGATCCTGACCATACGGTTGCGATCTTTCCCAAGCCTGGACTGGCTCTGTGACGTCAGCCGACAGTGGGCTTAAAGGGGTTGTAAAGGTACATTTCTTTATCGTACATCACGGGACACAGAGCGGCATTCATTACTATATGGGTTATATGGAGTACCTTCAGGTGTAGACACTGGCAATCTCAAACAGGAAATGCCCCTCCCTATATAACCCCCTCCCATAGGAGGAGTACCTCAGTTTTTACGCCAGTGTCTTAGGTGTTAGTCATGGTTTAGCTTGCCTCCGCATCCTTGGGATTAGGTGAGCTACCGGTTCTGTCCAAAAAAGCCTCAGCGCTAAAGTGGTCAGTAACCGGACCCCAAACCCTTGGGGTATAGCCCATAATGCTTTTCTTTTTAGAGAGCTGGACCCTGGGCCCAGAACTTAGAAACCTTTGGGTACCTAAAGTTTTCTGTTGCCAGGGTGCTATATGGGCCCAGGACAGTGGATCCTTCATAGGAACCCAGGGCCTGAAGGTCTAGACATCCCCACGGAGATGGGGGAAGATTGGGCCTCTTGCTTGGCAAAGTCCTGCGGCATGGAGCAGGTAAGTGAGGGGAAAACTTGCGGAACTTGGTTCTTAGCAGGTTTTTTTCTGGGGGGTCACAGGGGACATGCCTAAAGTTATGCACTGCATCTGGCAAACTAGTCACATATCATAAAGATAGGATGGCTCTCTATGTATTATTCCCCATAAGATGTGACCTCCCTTGTAGTGTTGGAAAAGCATTGAGTGGGGCCTGTGTTATATAAAAATATATGTGTGTGTCAGAGAGCTTTGCTTACCTGCAGGCCTCCAGGCGATGCTCCATTCAGTCTTCCTCCTCAGAGCCTGCAAGCAGGCAAAACGCTGACCTCCTCATGGTTCCAGGCTGCAGGTTGCAGTTTGCTGGAACAGAGAGGTCCCTTCCTCCCAAAATCCCCCCCCCCTCCCCCTGTCGGGAGGGGCATTTCCTGTTTGAGGTTGCTGGGGGGGAAGGGCGGGTCAGTGGCTTAAAGGAAGGGGCGGCCCTTCCTTGTTTGTTCCATCAATACTTTGGAACTGAGGAGAAAGACCAGAGCGGCAGCACGGGGCGCCGAGGACACACAGTGGCCAGAAAGGATATTGCAGTCTTCAGAGGACTGTTTTGTCAAGCCTAGAAATAGGCTGTTTCTTTTCCATCTCATAGTTTTTCTTTGCAATACTACTCAGGGGGACAGAATGTTTTTTCTTTCCTGGATTTGAAACAAAAACGAAAAAAAAAAAAAAAAAAAAAGTCATCTAGGGGAGAGGAAGCATTTTTTTATCCCCCAAACAGGTGTTTGGACAATTAACTTTTATAGTTCCAAATACCAATAGGTAGCAGGTGTACCTCGGTATTGTACCATGGTATGCCGCTGTTTTCCCTACAGGGAGCCTTGGGGCCATCGGGATCTGGGGCTGGAGCTGACGCGGGTCAGTCCAACCCTAAGATGGTCACGCAGGAGGTATTACTCACCTCTTTAAAAGAGATGCAGAAAAGCATGGGAAAAATGATATCCGCAGCTATGCGGGGCAGTAAGCGGAATAGATCTCCGTCGCCCGAGCGCGGACCCTCAGAAGAGGAGGTCCTTTCCTCAGGGGAATTGGACGACCTCTTGGACACGGACCAAGTAGGTTCAGGGATCGAAGACCCGGATACAGAGGAGTCTGGGGCAGTCTCCCTGAGGGAGAGCTGGTGGATTCAAGGATTGTCGGACTTGGTCCATAGGACATTCAACTTGCCAGTACCAGATCTCCAGGTATCGACGGTTTCAGCTTTGGGCTCACTGAGGGCGCCTCAAAGCAATGCTGTGTTTCCGATCCATCCTCTATTAGAGGGAATTTTGTTCCAAGATTGGAACAAGCCAGATAAGATCTTCTTACCACCTAAAAGGTTCTCTGTCCTATATCCTATGGAAGAAAATGTTTCCAAAAGATGGGCTACTCCTGCAGTGGACGCAGCCATCTCATGTGTTAACAGATCGTTAACATGCCCTGTAGAAAACATACAGGTGTTCAAGGATCCAGTTGATAAGCGCTTGGAAGCACTACTTAAGAACTCCTTCACTACTGCAGGGGCAGTAGTACAGCCAGCTGTGGCTGCGATTGGGGTCGCTCAAGCATTATCGGATCAATTTAAGCAGATGCTTAAACTTATTCCGGCCCAGCAGGCAGAAAAATTTTCGGATGTCCCTAAGGCCATATGTTTTACGGTAGACGCAATCAAGGATTCTATCCAGCAAGCGTCACGTTTATCGTTATCCCTTATCCATATGAGAAGACTCTTATGGTTAAAAAGCTGGGAGGCTGAGCCCCCATGCAAGAAGCTCCTGGTAGGGTTCCCCTTCCATGGAGGACGACTCTTCGGAGAAGACCTAGATAAATACATTCAGACCATTTCAAACGGCAAGAGTACTCTCTTGCCAACTAAGAAGAAGGTTCAGGGACCTGCGTTTAAACGACAGTATTCCCCTGGGCAGGGGCCCTCTAATGCCAAGCAGTATCGACGGCCTCCTGCAAAAGCAAACTTCGGCTTCAACAGCAGATCACAAGGACAGGCTGTTAGAGGCAAAAGGCAGTGGTTTCGCAAACCAGCAAAACCAGCCCCCAAGCCAACCTTATGAAGGGGCGCCCCCACCCACGAAGGTGGGGGGAAGGCTGCGACTCTTTTCAGAGATTTGGGAAACCAGCATTCCCGACGAGTGGGTACGGTCTTCCGTGGCCACAGGCTACAAATTAGATTTCCTAAGGTTTCCTCCTCCTCATTTCCAGAAGTCGAGGATTCCAAACGATCCGGAAAAGGGAGCCGCATTAAGATCGGCATTAGATCATCTACTTTCCCAGGAAGTAATAGTAGAGGTACCAGTCCTGGAACAGGGGCTGGGTTTCTACTCCAACCTATTCATCATCCCAAAATCCAATGGAGATGTCAGGCCAATTTTGGACCTAAAGATGGTAAATGCATATCTAAAGATCCGCTCATTTCGGATGGAATCCGTGCGGTCAGCAGCTGCCACACTCCAGAAGGACGACTTCATGGCGTCCATAGACATAAAGGATGCCTACCTTCATGTTCCAATTTATCAGCCACATCAAAGATATCTACGCTTCATGGTGGCTTCGCGTCACTTCCAATTCGTGGCGCTTCCCTTCGGGTTGGCTACGGCCCCCCGGGTGTTCACGAAGGTCCTAGCTCCAATCCTAGCCAAACTAAGGATCCAAGGGGTCACGATCCTAGCATACCTGGACGACCTCCTAGTCATAGATCACTCGTCTCCCGGCTTGGAGCGAGCAGTGGCCCTCACGGTCCAATACCTCGAGAGGTTCGGCTGGGTCCTAAATCGAGAAAAGTCAGCTTTCCAGCCCACAAAGCAGTTGGAATATCTCGGCATGAGATTAGACACAGAACAACAAGGAGTGTTCCTACCTCTGAGGAAGGTAAAAGCCATCAAGGAATTAATCCTACTGGTTCTAAGCAAGAAAGAACCGACTATTCGCCTATGTATGAGATTACTAGGCAAGATGGTGGCCACATTCGAGGCGGTACCATACGCCCAGAGCCACACTCGCATCCTACAGGCAGCCATCCTGTCAGCATGGAGCAGAAGGCCACAGACCTTGGATATCCCGTTGCCGCTCTCATCAAGAGTCCGACAAAGTCTGTGTTGGTGGTTAGACCCTCAGAATCTACTGAAGGGGAGGTCTTTCAGCCCAGTGGCTTGGAAGATAGTGACCACAGACGCCAGCCTGACGGGCTGGGGAGCAATTTTGGATGGTTGCACTCGCCAAGGTACTTGGGCAAAGCCAGAGAAGCAGTTGCCCATCAACATCTTGGAGCTCAGAGCTGCTCGACTAGCCCTCAGGGCTTGGACGTCAAAATTGCAGGGGTTCCCGGTGAGAATTCAATCAGACAATGCCACGGCCGTGGCACACATAAATCACCAAGGGGGAACCAGGAGTCAAGCCGCTCAGAGAGAGGTGAGCTTGATTCTTCTATGGGCAGAGGCTCATGTGCCCTGCATATCGGCAATATTCATTCCAGGAGTGGACAACTTTCAGGCGGACTTCTTAAGCCGCCAGACTCTATGGCCGGGGGAATGGTCTCTGCATCCACTAGTCTTTCAAGCACTCTGCCAAAGATGGGGAGTGCCGGACGTGGATATCATGGCATCGAGACTCAACAAGAAACTAGACAGGTTCATGTCCCGCTCAAGGGATCCGATGGCCTGCGGAACCGATGCGTTGGTTTGCCCTTGGCATCAGTTCAAACTTCTTTATGCGTTTCCCCCGCTCCAGTTACTACCCCGCCTGCTGCGCAGGATCCGGGTGGAGCACATACCAGTCATCCTGGTAGCTCCAGCATGGCCCAGAAGGGCATGGTACTCACTAATCTTAAGGATGGTAGTGGGAGACCCTTGGACTCTTCCTCTACGGCCAGACCTGCTATCGCAAGGTCCGATCCTCCACCCTGCCTTACGGCATCTAAATTTGACGGCCTGGAAGCTGAATCCCTGATTCTCAGGGGTAGAGGTCTGTCTCAGAAAGTAATCTCTACCCTAATCAGAGCCAGGAAACCGGTCTCTAGGGTGATTTATTACAGGGTCTGGAAGGCCTATGTAGGCTGGTGTGAGTCCAAGCGATGGCTTTCTCGCAAATTTACCATCGATAGAGTATTAAGTTTTCTCCAGCTAGGAGTGGATAAAGGATTGGCATTAAGCACAATCAAAGGACAGATTTCTGCTCTGTCAGTGTGGTTTCAGCGGCCGCTGGCCACCCACTCGCTGGTTAAGACCTTCCTTCAAGGGGTCTTACGTATTAGACCTCCAGTTAAATCCCCGCTTTGTCCGTGGGATTTAAATCTTGTTCTGTCAAGTTTACAGAAACAACCGTTTGAGCCGTTGGCTGATATTCCTTTGGTTCTACTGACAAGGAAGTTAGTATTTTTGGTTGCCATAGTTTCCGCAAGAAGAGTTTCGGAACTGGCAGCCTTATCTTGTAAGGAACCATATCTTGTTTTTCATAAGGACAGGGTCGTTCTCCGCCCTCATCCTTCCTTCCGAAGGTCATATCCAGTTTTCATTTGAACCAGGATTTGGTATTACCATCCTTCTTCCCTAAACCTACTTCCAGAAAGGAAGGGTTGCTGCATACCTTGGATATTGTCAGGGCCATGAAGGCCTATCTTAAAGCTACAAAGAAGATCCGGAAGACAGATGTGCTGTTCATTCTACCGGATGGGCCCAAGAAGGGGCAGGCAGCTGCAAAGTCCACCATTTCTAGGTGGATTAAGCAATTAATCACTCAGGCCTACGGCTTGAAAGGGTTGCCTCCTCCAGTATCATTAAAGGCTCATTCTAATAGAGCCATGGGCGCCTCCTGGGCAGCACACCACCAGATCTCTATGGCTCAAGTTTGCAAGGCGGCAACCTGGTCTTCTGTCCACACGTTTACAAAATTCTACAAGTTGGACGTAAGAAGGAATACTGATACAGCCTTCGGGCAGGCAGTGCTGCAGGCTGCAGTTTGAGACCCTCGGATTCCGGGGGCTCCTCTTGTTCGAGTTAAATTTAAAAATTTTATTTTTCTCAACTAAGTTGGATTTATTATGATTTGAGTATATCTCTAAATTAAATCCTTTTGTCTTGGAGATGTTCTCCCTCCCCTCATTGTGAGCATTGCTTTGGGACATCCCATATAGTAATGAATGCCGCTCTGTGTCCCGTGATGTACGATAAAGAAAAAGAGATTTTTAATACAGCTTACCTGTAAAATCTTTTTCTTGGAGTACATCACGGGACACAGAGCTCCCACCCCTCTTTTTTGAGGACCATTTTGGGAGGCATACTGCTTGCTACAAAACTGAGGTACTCCTCCTATGGGAGGGGGTTATATAGGGAGGGGCATTTCCTGTTTGAGATTGCCAGTGTCTACACCTGAAGGTACTCCATATAACCCATATAGTAATGAATGCCGCTCTGTGTCCCGTGATGTACTCCAAGAAAAAGATTTTACAGGTAAGCTGTATTAAAAATCTCTTTGTTTCATTCTATGCATTAAGGTGAAAAAACATCTGAGGAGTAGCGCCCCCCCCCCCCCCAGTTTACTTACCTGACCCCTAGAAAGTCCTGCGCCGTGAACGCGCTGGCTTCTTGGCCCATTCATTGGTTGATTGATAGCAGCGAAGCCATTGGTTTCCGCTGCTGTCAATCAAATCAATGTAGCGGCGCGCCGGTGGGCGGGGCCGATTGATACAGTCGGCAGCTGTAGCTTCCGGCTGTATCACGGGAGCGTGCCCACAAGAACTAACCCCCAGAGAGAGAGAGCTCCCACAAAGGGGGTTAGTTCTTGTGGGGGGAGCCGAGACAGCCGCCAAGGGACCCCAGAAGACCAGGATTGGGGCCACTATGTGCAAAGTGAGCTGCACAGTGGAGGTAAGTATGACATGTGCGTTATTAAAAAAAAAAAAAAAAACGGGAACCTTTTGTCCCTTTAAGCAGGTCACAGGAGTACAAAACAATCTGCACTCCTTTGATCCACAGGTGAAGTACAGCCAAATGAGCTAAGTCCACGAGGTGACATGCACCTTATTGGACTTAAAGGAACACTAAAGGCATTTTTTTTTAAATAACAAACATGTTGCCGGGTGATGTGAGGTGCCATGCATGAATCCTGGGGATGACTGGGAGGTGGGGCATTTTGCAATTTTCCGGTGGCTTCATGGGAAGGAGAGTGGGAGCTGAGCAAGAGGGTGGGAGGCAGGGCCGGATTAACAAGGGGGATGATGGAGCTGCAGCTCCAGGCCCCTTTCTCAAGATAGGCCCATTTGACCAAAAAAAAAAAACAAATCAGAAAAAAAAAAAGATAGACTTCGGGGGTTGTAGCTCGACGACCAGAGGTTGCAGAAACCCCACATTTGGGGGGTAGGCAGTTAAAGACCTACCACACAACTGGTCAAAATATGGGACGGCTATCATTTATGGTTCCGGAGATACGGGCCTGCTTGCACAGCCTGTCAGAAGCTACATACAGAGCGGCCAGTATAAATACAAGCTGACACACTACAGCAGACTGATAGGATCACAGTGCTTATAATAATTATTTGTATATTACTCATGGTAATTAACCCCTTGCCACCCAGGCCAATTCTGACACTTCTCTACTACATGTAAAAATCATAATTAGTTTTTTGCTAGAAAATTACTCTATGGTGGTCTTTGCACTTTTTATGTTGCACGGTGTAGAGCTGCACGATTCTGGCTAAAATGAGAATTGCAATTTTTTTGCTTAGAAGATAGATCACGATTCTCTCACGATTCTTGCAGGGTAACATCATCTTTCACATTAAAACAAAAACAAAAAAATGGGCTAAGTTCCCTGTTTTGTTTTTATGGTTTTTATTATTCATTGAAATGGGCAAATGCAGTGTGACATAAAATATTGCAGCAATTGCCATTGTATTCCCTAGAGTCTCTGCTAAAATATATATAATGTTTGGCGGTTCCAAGTAATTTTCTAGCAAATAATATTGCTTTTTAACTTAAGAAACAAGTGTTGGACTTTAAGTGGTTAAATTTCCCGCATTTACACACAGACGTTTGATTTAAGAAGGAAGTTAGTTACAATGTTTCATTTTGTTTACAAACTTTGCAGACTGCCCAGATTTTTTCTTTACACACACAGAAGTGTATTCCTTTGATCTAAGAAGGAAGCGTTGGTTACAATGTTTTCTGTTAAAAACTTGGCAGACTGCCCAGATATTTTCTTTTGATAGCTAAAAGTCTTTTCACTTGTTATATGAAAGAATCAGCAAACTCTGCATTGGAGATCGTCAGGGGGGTTGAATCGAGATCACAATTTTTTTAACGATTAATTGTGCAGCTCTAGCACGGTATTTGCGCAGCAATTTTTCAAACATGTTTTTTTGGAAAAAGAATGTTTCATTCATTAAAAAAAAACACTAGTTAGCACGATTTTTTTTGGTATCCTAAACTATAGGTTACATGTTTAGAGTTACAGAGGTGGTCTAGTACTACAATTCTTGTTCTCGCTCTAACGATCGTGGCATATGTAACCTGTGTGTATCTGGCTCTGATACTACCAGTGCCTACCCAGCCACTGACTAGTATCTCTCCCCAGCCTGTCCCCACACACCCTCTCACCTGCTGACCTGTGGATGGGGGAATCACTCCTGCAGTGTTATTGTGTTCTGCCAGTGAGTACAATGATCAGTGTTGCTAACTATAGCTGGCAGCACTGATTGTACAGGCTGGTTGTACTCAAGTCGATTAATAGATTGACTTGTGTAAAACCAGCTAGCCCATACATAGATCGACTATGGCTGGTCTCTGCATATTTGGCGTAATTTCAATCCATGTATGACCCGCTTAAACACTACGCAGTCCCTAAATATCCTTCCACTCCTGTACATAGTGCTCACTGTCATACTCTCCACACTCCTCTCCTATACATAGTGCCCACTGTCATACTCTCCACACTTCTCTCCTATACATAGTGCCCACTGTCATACCCTACACACTCCTCTCCTGTACATAGTGCCCACTGTCATACCCTCCACACTCCTCTCCTGTACATAGTGCCCACTGTCATACTCTCCACACTTCTCTCCTATACATAGTGCTCACTGTCATACCCTACACACTTCTCTCCTGTACATAGTGCCCACTGTCATACCCTCCAGGCTCCTCTCCTATACAGAGCGCCCACTTTCATACCCTTCACACTCCTCTCCTGTACATAGTGCCTGCTGTCATACACTTCTCTCCTGTACATAGTGCCCACTGTCACACCCTCCACACTCCTCTCCTGTACATACTGCTCACTGTCATACCCTCCACACTCCTCTCCTATACATAGTGCCCACTATCATACCGTCCACATTCCTCTCCTGTACATACTGCCCACTGTCATACTCTCCACACTTCTCTCCTATACATAGTGCTCACTGTCATACCCTACACATTCCTCTCCTGTACATACTGCCCCATCATACCCTCCACACTTCTCTCTGGTACGTACTACCCTCTGTCATACCCCCACACTCTTCCTGTACGTACTGCCCATTGTCATACCCTTCACACTCCTCTCCTATACATTGTGCCTTTTGCTGTACCATTTGCACTCCTCTCCTGTACATAATGCCCACTGTTAGACCCTCCACATTCCTCTCCCTCACCTGCACATACTTCCTACTTATATACCGTCCATACTCCTCCCCTATGTCGCTTACCTACAAAAACAGTTCTTTAAAATTATACTGAATATCCTCAATATTACCAGCTCTAGAATGGACACACTTTTGTTAGTTCAACTAAAGGAAATCTCAGTTCTCATATTTGTTCTGCCCCATTATTAGTACTCATTTAATTTTTTGATTACTACTATGATGTATAGAGGAACATCGGGGATCTCAGCTACTCTAAATATAGCACTTGTAAAAAAAGTGCCCCTGAAAATATTTTTTAAATGTTGGCAACTGTGCACTTAGGCACTGCCCAAGGGCCACTGGATCAGTAGGGGCCCCATGAGAGTCTCCTGGGATCCTGTGATATTAAAGTGGTAGTAAACTTTCCTGACATTACTACTTTTTAGAGGCCCTGGGGTAGGTTATGCCACAATGTACAAGTATGCACAGCATATTAGCACATTAGTGTACACTTAAATTTTCAGACTGAGCCCTCCAGTGCTGCACTGTGATTAATCAGGCGGGCCCAGGCTCTTCCATCTTCACCCGGTCTTCCTTCTGGGTTCTGTGCCTTTGGTCACTTGCCTTGGCCGAGCTGCGTTCATGTCATTCCCACGCATTTATTAATTTTTTATAAAAGGCCCCACCAAAATCCTCAGCACCAGGCCCATGATGTTCTTAATCTGACCCTGGTGGGAGGGTTCTTTCTTGTTTTTGTACCAAATGCTTAGGTAGACTGTATGTTTGTTAGATAGCTGTTCGTACGGTACAGGTTGGGTACTTAGGCCATGTTGGCTTGTCACCGGCCCAGTGTTGTGCTGGGTTGGCTGCCTTTTTTTGTTTTGTTATATATATTGTCAAAATGAATAAAAATAAATTTACAAAAAAAATTGTTATACTTACCTCCACTGTGCAGCTCGTTTTGCACAGTGTCCCCGAATCCGGTCTTCTGGGGTCCCTCGGCGGCTGTCTCGGCTCCTCCTCACAAAAGCTTTCCACCTTCATGCGAGCGAGCTTGCATGGTGGAAAGCTTTTGCGAGCGCGCTCCCTTGATACAGCGGCGGGCATAGCCGACGACTGTATCACTCGGCCCCGCCCCCGGCGCGCCGCGTCATCCGCTGTGATTGACAGCAGCGCCATCCAATGGCTGCGCCGCTATCAATCCGTCTAGCCTAGCCAATCAACGGCCAGGCTGGGAACCGAAGAGGATCACATGGACGTGCGCGGGACTTTCGAGGGGTCAGGTAAGTAAAACGGGGGTTCAGGGGGGGGGGCCGGTACCGTCGGATGTTTTTTCACCTTAATGCATAGGATGCCTTAAGGTGAAAAAACATTTACCTTTACAACCCCTTTAAGGCTGGATTCACACCTATGCAGTTTTACTGCTTTTTGCATATTTGCACTACAGAACGTGTTCCATAGGAAACCATGTTAAATGGACTGTAGTGCAAATCTGCAAAATGCAAAAAACCCTAAAACTGTGTATCCAGCCTTATCCTTAGTAATCCAGCAGATTTTACCAAGTAGTTGAATTTAAGGGGCCAGATTCACGTAGAAGGGCGTATCTTTGTGCGGGCGTAGCGTATCCTATTTACGCTACGCCTCCGCAACTTAGACAGGCAAGTGCAGTTTTCACAAAGCACTTGCTCCGTAAGTTGCGGTGGCGTAGCGTAAATTGGCCAGCGTAAGCCCGCCTAATTCAAAGTAGGTTGGTTAGGGGGCGTGTTGTATGGAAATAAATCGTGACCCCACGTAAATGACGCCCCTTAACGAAAGGCGCATGCTCAGTATCACGTCGAATTTACGCCCTAAGATACGCCGGCTCAATGCCTGTCACGTGAACGTAACCTACGCACAGCCCCATTTACGTACGACTTACGTAAACAACGTTAAAAAATACGCTTGTTCCGACGTCCATACTTTGCATTACCTGCGCCTCATATAGCAGGGGTAACTTTACGCCGGACGTAAGCCTTACGTAAACGGCGAGGCGGGCGCAAGTACGTTCGTGAATCGGCGTATCTAGCTAATTTACATATTCGACGCGTAAATCTATGGAAGCGGCCAGCGTAAATATGCACCCCAAGATACGACGGCGTAGGAGACTTACGTCGCTCGTATCTTGCCCGAATTCTAGCGTAACTAATTCTAAGAATCAGGTGCATAGATACGACGGCGCTCATTCGGACTTACGACGGCGTAAGTGGAGATACGCCGTCATAAGTCTTTTGAGAATCTGGCCCATGGAGTTTAGTAGGTGGGTGAAAGAGAACAAGCATTTTTTTTATATACAGGTTTCGGCTTTATGTTTGTTTTTTCTTTTTGGTAACTTTTTTTTTCCGAGCATAGGTCTATGTTTGTCCCCTGTATGTTTGAATCTTCTTTTTTTACTGACTCACTACCTCTGCTGGAAGTCTATTCTGAGAATCAACTACTCTTTTGGTAAAATAAAACTTTCTAAGATTAATTTCCTCCTGCTAGTTTGAAATCGTGTCCCTGAGATGAGATTGAGATGTTAAGAGATGAGCTGATCATTTATTTCAGAGTTTGGTAATATTATAGTTAGCTATTTTTCACAGCAAGTTCAGATAAATGTGTTAACAGGGAAGAGTAAAATAAATATTACATCCTTTGAATACTACACTTTTTAAAGGGATTCCAGCTGGTTGCTGCTAATCCTGTAGGAAGCATTTGTAATGCGCACCAGCGCATTGTGGGGATGCCATACATAACTTCAACAGAGACTAACATGAAATCTAGCCTGAGCTTTATGTGTCCGGCACTGAACTGAAATAAAGGATACTCAACACCAATAAAACTAAGAGCCCAATTGCTGCAAGGTTTTATGAGGCAAAATATGATAGTTTTGGTTAACTTCTGGCTTGGCTTTTCAACCACTTAAGCCCCGGACCATTTTGCTGGTCAAAGACCAGGCCACTTTTTGTGATTCGGCACTGCGTCGCTTTAACTGACAATTGCGCTGTCCTGCGAGGTGGCTCCCAAACAAGATTGATGTCCTTTTTTCCCACAAATAGAGCTTTCTTTTGGTGGTATTTGATCACCTCTGCGGTTTTTATTTTTTGCGCTATAAACAAAAATAGAGCGACAATTTTGAAAAACATTCAATATTTTTTACTTTTTGCTGTAATAAATATCCCCAAAAAATATATAAAACATTTTTTTTCCCTCAGTTTAGGCTGATAATAAGCGTATATTGATTGGTTTGCGCAAAAGTTATAGCGTCTACAAAATAGGGGATAGAATTATGGCATTTTTATTTTTTTACTAGTAATGATGGCGATCTGGGATTTTTATCGTGACTGCGACTTTATGGCGGACTTATCAGACACTTTTGACACATTTTTGGGACCATTGTAATTTCTACAGCGAACAGTGCTATAAAAATGCACTGATTACTGTGAAAATTACACTAGCAGTGAAGGGGTTAACCAGGAGGGGGCGCTGAAGGGGTTTAAGTGTGCCTAGGGATGTGTTATAGCTGTGGGGGGGACGGGCTATGTGTGACACGACAGTGATCCTAGCTTCCGATTACAGGAAGCTGTGTTCACTGTCCTGTCACTAGGAAGACTGGGGAAATGCTTGTTTACATAAGCATTTCCCCCTTCTTCCTCACTGTGACACGATCACGGGTATGTCCGCAGACATCGAGTCTGTGGGACCCGCGGTCGGAGTCACGGAGCTCGCGTTGGGCGTGTGCATCTGCAATGCCGCGATATTAAAGGGGACGTATATATACGTCCTTTTGCCTGCACGTGCCATGCTGCAGACGTATATCTGCATGCGGCGGGCGGCAAGTGGTTAATAAAACACTTATAAAATCAATGAATATTTGCTGCACAGAAAAAAATGATTACGAACCAGAATTGTCACTTCACTGGTCCACCTTAAAGGAGCTCTATGGTCATAATACCAATACAAACAGTAGTTATATTTGAAACTCCAATATAAGCTTTCTAAAAAATTCTTCTTTCATGTTGTGAGTGCTGCAGGGCTGCTGGTCATCTCTTTTCACAACTTCTTGGATTCTCAGCATGCTTTCTGACGGGTCGCCATATCTGACGAAACTCCACCTCTCAGCACCTCTGTAGATCAGAAGGCAGGCTCTGTGAAATGTGTGACACAGCAGTGCCTCCTCACAGGACATAGTGTATAGGTGTCACAGAATTCAAGGAAGTAAATGTGTGAGGCTCTTCACAAGGTTTACAAACTTTAAGATTGTTCAGATTTATAGGAGCAGGCTAGACATAACTGAAATACAATATGAAAATTAATAAACGATTTTACATTGTGACCATAGATACACTTTAGACTTGACTGGCTTTACTGCATTTGTTCACTATTTTGAACACTTTTTCATATAAGGATGTGAGTACTTTAGTTGCCTATGGGTATTACTATTCTGTGAATTACACAAACTATCTGACGATCTGGCTGAGGATAGTTTTTAATGACATTGGCTGTGTGTTTGGCATGATTGTTCTGCTGAATAAATTTGGGACCAATCACACACCTCCATGATAGTATGGCATGATGGGCAGGGGTCAAGTCCTGGGGGAAAAAGTGTTGGAACTCCCACCCAAGATCCACTCCCCCACTAAAAAATAAATAAAAAATTATACGCTCATATGCATAATTACTAAACCACATGTTTTTTTCCCCCGATCCACTGTACCTTAGTAATCCTTTATGTTACTGGCCACTTCCTGTATATGGATTCATTGGGTAGTGTGCAGGTATTCCGTCACTTCCTCAATGTCGCAATGTCTCCTGGGAGCTTTTGTCATTGTTCCCAGGAGACATTGCAGAGGTCTGCTGCGAGTTATCGCAGGATTTAGAAAGAAGCAAGTGACTCGAGCTGGGCATCGCCGCTTAGTGAAGGATTGGCTCGGGTGGCTCGGCGGCTCTAGTCCTGCAAAGGGAACTGAGTTCCTGCTGTGAAAAAAGTGCAGGAACTCCGTTCCCACGCGTTCCCGCAGGACTTGAGCCCTGATGATGGGTAAGTATCTGCCTGTATTTCTCATAGTTGAGGACACCATTGATCCTGACCAAATCTTCAAGTACATTTACAGAAATGCAGCCCCAAACTTGCAAGGAACCTCCACCATGCTTCACTGTTGCCTGTAGACCCTCATTATTGTACCGCCCTCCAGCGAACAAACTGCCCCCTCCTGCTATAGCCAAATATTTCAAATTTTGACTCATCAGTCCACAGCACCTGCTGCCATTTTTCTGCACCCCAGTTCCTATGTTTTCATTCATAGTTGAGTTGCTTAGCCTTGTTTCCATGTTGGAGGTATGGCTTTTTGGCCTGTAATTCTTCCATGAAGACCACCTTTGGCCAGACTTCCCCTGACAGTAAATTAATGTACCTGGGTCCCACTGGTTTTCACCAGTTCTGTGTTAATGCCACTGCTGGACATCTGGACATGTCAAAGGGAAGTAAGCATCATTAAGTTTCCTTGGCCTACCACTGCATCTACGGTCCTCACGTTGCCAATTTCTTTGTGCTTCTTCAAAAGACCTTGAACAACGCATTTTAAAAACCCTGTCTGCTTTAAAATCTTTGCCTGGGAGAAACCTTGTTGATGCAGTATAACTACCTTGTGTCTTGTTGCTTTGCTCAGTCTTGCCATGGTGTATGGCCTGTGAGTGACATGGCTGTGTCTTCCACAGCCTCACCTTTCTAACAGAGTTTGCCTTTTCACACCCAGTAAGTATTTCAGATTTTCATCCATGCTTTGCTGTTGTGCACTAGTTCTGCTCATTCCATTTTCTTGCCAATTTAGTACTATGTAACCCCTGATTGTGATACCATTTATTCTCAAAGGGTGCTTCAGGATCATTGTCATAAATAAAACATTTTCAGTAAACCTGTATTTAAGTCTGGTTGTAGGGGATTACAAAGAATTCAGATTATTCTTATGCCCTGTACACACAATCGGACCTTTATCCGACCAAATTCACATCGGAATCCCGACGGACATCCATCGGAGTAAAATAGAACATGTTCTCTATGTAAACTCCGATGGAATTCATCAGAATTTTCTATGGAATTACGGTACTCCGATGGGGCATACACTTGGTCGGAATTTCCGATGGAAAAAGTCCATCTGACTTTTTCCATCGGAAATTCCGATCGTGTGTACGGGGCTTTAGTTAATCTCTTGGTTTGGCATACTTTGTAGTTTCAGTGTTTACATTGATGGTTTACCACACAGCACGTCTTCTCTAGTAGAGGTGCACTACTCTGCACAGGTATTAAATAATTCTGCTACTTTTCAAGTGTGATTAGCAATATGGTGTGACACCAGACATGGAAAATATCCAATATTATCAGGAAACTCAGCCTTTGGTGGAAGTAATGTTGTCTGGCTAATACTAAGGCCTCGTACACACGACCAAACATGTCTGCTGAAACTGGTCCGCGGGACAGGACCAGTTTCCGCGGACATGTTCGGTCGTCTGTACGGCTGACCGGACCGGATTCCCGGCCTAGCGGACAGGTTTCCAGCGGACAAATGTTTCTTAGCATGCTAAGAAACATGTCCACTGGAAGCCTGTCCGTCGGACATGTTCGGTCGTCTGTACGACTCACCGGACATGTCCGCTCGGCCGAAAGCCCTCGCATGCGTCGAAGTGATTCGACACATGCGTGGAAGCATTGACCTTCCAGGGTCGCGCACGTCGCCGCGTCATCGTCGCGGCCACGTTGCGACCACGGCACCGCGTTCGCTGTCCGCGGGGATTTTGGTCTGATAGTGTGTACACACATCAGACCAAAATCCGGCAGCGGACATGTCTGATGAAAAAGACAAATAGACTGTGTACTTTGCAAGTGCAGGGCTTAGTAAATGAGGGGAAGCTCTACTTTTGTTTATCATCCAATCATGTGGAAGAAAAAATGATATTTTTCCTTGCATGTGATTTAGTATTCTTTACAAAGTGAAACTTTATCCCATTTGCTAAGCTCTAAAGCAACTGCACTTGCAAAGCGCAGTCTATTTACCTTTAGTAAATCAAATCAATGTCTTTAATCAAGCACACAAAGTATATACGGTATATACAATCACTAACCTGCATGCCACTTTTAGGCCTCGTACGCTATCTTGCATGCAATGGTTGGCAGGTGGTACAACTTGCAAGGCTTGCCAAAACCTCTAAAACACAAACTAACGCTATAGGTGTTTCAGAGGTGTTTTAGTCTTATGCCTTGTACACACGACCGGTTTTCACGACGAGAAAACTGCCATTTTTTATATTGGTCGTGAAAAACGGTCGTGTGTATGCTCCCTAGCAGTTTTCTCCACAAAAAATTGAAAGCAGCTCTCTTTTTTCTCGTTGTGTTTCCCGTCAGTCTTTTTCTCGTCGAGTGTATGCTTTTCCGAGGGGGAAAAAACGCACATGCTCAGAATCAAGTATGCAGCCCAAAGGGTGGCGCCATTTGAAAGGAACTTCCCCTTTATAGTCCCGTCGTACGTGTTGTATGTCACCAAGCTTTGGTTGGACATTTTTTTTGCATGAACGTGTGTATGCAAGTCAGGCTGGAGAGAAATCACATCGGGAAAAACTTTGTTTTTTTTCATGCCTGTGTAAATAAGCCCTAATAAACTGTGTGCAATTCATATTTTATTGAAAATATTAACAGCACCAGTTGGCAACGTTTGTTATCTGTTTTGCTTATTTTAATTACTTGTTCTTTATCAAGCAGTGAGTACATGCAAACGTAATTGGGCCACAGCCATTAGAGATTAGTCAGGCATGCAGACATCACACTGTACCATCATCCAAAGATTTTCAGTTCTTCCTGTGATTCCCATGGAGACAGGAGCGGTAGCTAAGATAAGATATCTGAAGTGCTGGCTTATCTTGGATAAAAACATAATAAATTGTCTAAGGTACGGTATCTTGCACAGACTGTCCTTTTTTACCCATGGATGGTCATTGGGCATGTTTTCTTACCCATAGACATGAGATGTCACCTGATAATAAAAAGAGAAAAAGGGCATTCTAATTATCTGAAACTCCAGTCTTAAAAAACTTCCAAAGACATCATACATTTGTGGGTAAGGTGCAGATTGTGATCATGTGTGATTGTAATGTGCATATTGTGCATATTCATGTGTGTAATGTACATATGTGTGCACAATGTGCAGATTATGTGTATGTAATGTGCAGATTTTGTGTGTGTGTGTGTGTCATGTGCAAATTGTGTGTATGTCTATGTGTAATGTGCAGTTTGTGTGTATGTGTGTGTGTGTGTAATGTGCAGTGTGTGTGTAATGTACAGATTGTCCATATGTGTGAGTGTGTGATGTGAATTTTGAGTGTGTGTGTGTAATGTACAGATTGTGTGTATATGTGTTTCTGTAATGTACAGATTATCCATATGTGTGTGTGTGTGTGTGTGTATAATGTAAATATGCAGATTGTGTGTGCGTGTGTGTAATGTGCATTTTGAGTGTGTATGTAATGTACAGATTGTCCACATGTAGAAGTGGTTGCAAAGCCAGAAATTAGGTCAACACGTTTCACCCCTTCCACAGGGCGTCATCAAGGACATGGCCTACTATTCTAAAGATTTGTTGATTACAGCCCACAAGGTTGAAAATATATATCAGAGGTTTTGCTATGTGGACCAGTGTATACAGAGTGGACGCAGATATGGGTCATTATATTGCATCATAATACTGCTCTTTTCACTGTCCTGTATGGTGAAAATAAAGAGCTTTCATTCTGATGCACACGGGTAGAACTAAATCACAAATTATGATGGAGGAATTTTTTGAAATAAATTTGACAGAGGATAGACTGGGATACACATAAGGCTTTTGTGCGCGGAGTACTAATTAAGATCGGGGCGGAAAATAAAGAAAAAACAATGAGAATAGATTAACTCTCACAAAAGAAATCTATAAATTAGAACAACAACTGAAACAAGATAGAAATAAAGAAACTTTGTTAAAATTAAACATCAAGAGAGAAGAGATAAGAGAGGAAATTGAACAAGAGACTAGAAGTACATTTAATCAAGTAAAGAAAGAGAGGTACTTATGGGATAACAAACCAGGGAAACATCTTGCAAAATTATTAAAAAATAAAAAAAATCTTAATTTTATTGAGAAAATACAAACAAGTCGGGGGGAAGTAGTGCACAAATCTAGAGAAATAGTGGAGAGTTTCAAGGAATATTATGAAAAACTTTATTCAATTAACAAACAGGAAAATAAGGATGAGCAAAGTTTGAAAGGGAAAAAAATATATGAGTTTTTAAAGGAAATAGAGTGGGAGGAAATCTCTGAAGATAATCTCAACAGACTAGAAGCTCCGATCGCAGAAAGCGAAATCAGAGAAATAATTAAAAACGCGCCAAATGGTAAGAGCCCAGGACCGGATGGTTTAACAGTGCTATACTATAAAAAGTTTATCGATATTTTGGCCCCGAAAATGTGTTCGTATTTTAATGGCTTAGGTGAGAAGTGGGACATGAGTAAAGAAGCTATTGAAGCTACTATCACCTTAATTCTGAAAGAGGGGAAGGATAGCACATTATGTGCGAATTATAGACCAATTTCTTTACTGAATTGTGACACTAAGATCTTCTCCAAAATCCTAGCAGAGAGAATGAAGGGTATAATGAAGGACCTGATCCACCCCGACCAGGTGGGTTTTGTACCAGGACGGGAGGGGAGAGATAATGGGATAAGAATGTTGCTTGCCATTCAGAAAATCAGTAATAGCGGTGCCCCAGGCCTACTCTTATCGATAGACGAGGAAAAAGCGTTCGATAGAGTGGCCTGGGGCTTCATATACAAGACAATAGAGAGAATAGGAATAGGCCCAAAAATGTTAAACTGGATCAAAGCACTGTATAATAAACCCGTCGCCAGGGTAAAAATTAACGGGATCCTCTCAGGGGCGTTTGAACTCTACAACGGCACAAGACAGGGTTGTCCTCTATCCCCCCTTTTGTTTGTCCTAGCTTTAGAGCCACTCCTTAGGAGAATAAGGAAGAATTCTGATATAAAGGGCATAGAAGTAGGAAGTGAGGAACACAAACTTGCGGCATATACTCGGACGACATCTTGTTCTACCTAACACGCCCCAAAACAACGCTATCAAATTTATTAAAACTAATGAAACAATATGGAGAGCTGTCTAATTTTAAAATGAATCCAACTAAATCTGAAACCCTCTCTATCAATATAGCTAAGAATGACCAAAACACCTTTCAAAAGGAGTTCCCATTTGTTTGGGGGAAAAAGGAAATAAAATATCTAGGGGTAAAAATAGCCACTTCAAAAGACATGATCTATAAAGAAAATTTCGTACCTTTGCTGGATGATATTAAAACAGAAATCAGTAGACTCTCTGCAGGTCAGATATCCTGGGGGGGAGAATGAATATTTTTAAGATGGTAATCTTACCTAAAATTATGTATAAGATACAGATGTTACCGATCGCTCTACCTCAGAAGTACTTTAAGACCCTACAAACGATTTTATTAAAATTTGTTTGGCAGGGCAAAAAAGCGCGTATTAGTTGGGCAACTTTAAAAAAAAATAAGACACAAGGGGGATGGGGAGCACCAGATATAAGAAGTTATTATGAAGCAGTAATTCTCACAAGAGTGATAGACTGGATTAGGGACACTAAGCAAAAAAGGTGGGTAAGCATGGAATACCATATGAACAAGGCTCGTTTAGGGAGTATTATCTGGATTCCAGATAAATATAGGGAGTTAGATAAACAATCACATATCATTACAAGGCACGCTATCAAAATTTGGGACAAAGTTCATAAGAGGGAAAAATGGGATTTTAACTCACCATTTATGCCATTAAATGACTCAAAATATTTTTCACCAGGGTTAGAGAAAATTTCTGGGAAATGGATTAAAAAAAAAAATGCTCAGTTGAAGGATGTCATGACGCAAGACAAATTAGGTACCTATGAGGAATTAAAGGCCAGAGGGGAGGTAATAGAGATAAACGAATGGCGATATGGTCAGTTAAAACACTTTTTTGAAGGGCCACGAAGGCACTAAAGGGTCAAAGGGTTACTTAAAAAAAAAAAAAATATATATATATATATATATATATATATATATATATATAAATATATAAATTTACAAATAAAAACTACCACATATGATGCAATACCAGAAGGAGATTTGTTGGGCAAATGAATATCTCGCCACCTTCCTCCAGTAAATGGTTAAGTCTGAAGTGAAAAAAACAAAAACAAAAACAAATTATGATGGCACTTGGCTAGCCCTCCATTTAATAACTGATTAACTGCGGCACACTTAGGGCTAGATTCACGTAGGGGGACGCAAGTGTGTGCGGGCATAGCGTATCCTATTTACGCTACGCCTCCGCAACTTAGACGGGCAAGTGCAGTATTCACAATGCACTTGCTCTGTAAGTTGCGGCGGCGTAGCGTAAATCTGCCGGCGTAAGCGCGCCGAATTCAAATTGTCGAGAGGTGGGCGTGTTTTATGTAAGTAAAACATGACCCCACGTAAATGACGTTTCTCACGAACGGCGCATGCGCCGGCTGTGAACGTATCCCAGTGTGCATGCTCCTAATCACGTCGCAAATAGTCAATGCTTTCGACGTGAACGTAATTTACGCAAAGCCCTATTCGCGAACAACTTACGCAAACAACGTAAAATTTTCAAAATTCGACGCGAGAACGACGTCCATACTTAACATTGGCTATGCCTCATATAGCAGGAGTAACGTTATGCCGGAAAAAGCCTTACGCAATCGGCGTAAAAAAATCCGCCGGGCGCACGTACGTTTCTGAATCGGCGTATCCTGCTCATTTGCATATTCTATGCTGAAATCGATGGCAGCGCCACCTAGCGGCCAGCGTAAATATGCACCCTAAGATACGACGGCGTAAGAGACTTACGCCAGTCGGATCTTAGCCTAATTTCGGTGTATCTTGCTTTCTGAATACAGAAAGAAGATACGCCGGCGCATCTTTGAATTTACGCGGCGTATCTATAGATACAACGGCGTAAATTCTTGCTGAATCTAGCCCTTAGTTTTTTATGAAACTGACATTAACCCATAAAATGGAGAATGCACACAGGCCAGAAACTCATCAATGTTTATATAATTGACTGATATGAGTGTTTTAATAATAAATACATAAGTAATAAATCACTTTTGGAAACTTTTAATAACTCTGCAAGATAAAGTGTTATTGACATTTTTAGTAATAACCTGTTTTCAGAACGCACAGGTTTTATACATATCACCTATGTTTGATTCTATATATTTCCTCTTAATTCGAAACTAGAATACATCCTAGCGGACACACAGATTTAGGATTCCCTTTACAAGGAGAGATGTGTGAAACTAAAGCTTCTAATTTTAGAAGTGCCCATGGTCAGCAGGATGGACACAGGCATACCAAGGGGACAGCTTGAGTTTAATAGCAGGCTGACAGATGCACCCAATTAGATACCTTTCTGCAGCTTGTCCTTTGAGAACTTGCCATTCATCACAAGAAGTTACACGTGTCATACTGTGGAGCTAATGTGAAAAGCACTGTGTATGTGTATAGTATGTGTGAGGATGTGTTTTTTTTTTCTGTGTGCATTTATTTTATATTTTATATGCTTGTGCACTCACACACAAAAAGAAAATTCAATTATAATAATATATCTTACAGGGACGTCTCTATTCTAGCTAATGTTTTTTTTCTGCACATGTTTGATTGATATCATTTTTACAACACATCTACTGCCAGTCTGTATTATGAACTGATATTGACTGGACGCTAATTATGTCATGCATTTGTGTATGCTTTAAAGTCATTGTCATAGCTGTTGGATGCACAGTGTTGTAAAAGATGCTGGTGCTGAAAAATATTAATAATAAAAATTCTACTGGCTTAATAATAAAAATTATATATATATATATATATATATATATATACACACACACACACACACACTGTATACACCCACTATACAATAACTTATCCGCAAGATGTGGAAACCTTGCAAGAAGATCTGAACAAATTAATGGGGTGGGCAACTACATGGCAAATGAGGTTCAATGTAGAAAAATGTAAAATAATGCAATTGGGTGGAAAAAATATCAAGGCAATCTATACACTAGGGGCAGAACCTCTTGGGGAATCTAGGATGGAAAATGACCTGGGGGTCCCAGTAGATCATAGGTTTAGCAATGGCATGCAATGCCAAGCTGCTGCTAAGAAAGCAAACAGAATATTGGCATGCATTAAAAAAGGGATTAACTCCAGGGATAAAGGAATTATTCTCCCACTCTACAAGACTCTGGTCCGGCCGCACCAGGATTATGCTGTCCAGTTCTGGAAATGGAGAGAGTACAAAGAAGGGCAACAAAGCTAATAAAAGGGTCGGGAGGACATTAGTTTTGAAGAAAGGTTGCAAGCACTGAGCTTATTTTCTCTGGAGAAGAGACACTTGAGAGGGGATATGATTTCAATTTACAAATACTATACTGGTGGCCCAACAATAGGGATAAAACTTTTTTGCGGAATGGAGTTTAACAAGACACGTGGCCACTCATTAAAATTAGAAGAAAAAAGGTTTAACCTTAAACTACGTAGAGGGTTCTTTACTGTAAGAGCGGCAAGGATGTGGAATTCCCTTCCACAGGCGGTGGTCTCATCGGGGGGCATAGATAGTTTAATAAAAACTATTAGATAAGCTCCTAAACGACCGCAACATACAGTAATATACAATGTAATACTGACACATAAACACACATACATAGGTTGGACTTGATGGACTTGTGTGCTTTTTCAACCTCACCTACTATGTAACTATGTATGTAACAAAAATTAGGTGTAAATCGCTTTTGTTTTTTGATCTGTGATGGAAATGAGACATGCAGATACCTTCTATATTTACAAGGCTCTATTGTGCTCTGCACTTATTTTGTTTATAAATAATGTTTTACTGTATTCTGCATTGGTTTAGTGTATTAAAAAATATATACTGTACTCTGCACTGGTTTGGTGCTTTAAAGTGAACCTGTGCTTTGCTTATGCCCTATGTACACTTTGATGGCACTCCCAACCAGAAACCCATACTTGCCTTCCATTAAATTATCTGCCACTCTGGTAGCCTGCTGAGAATAAATACATTACCCAGTATGGGGAGTATGTTTCTTACACTGCTTTCTCCCACATGAAGGCACTGATGATTGGTCAATCGAGTACCTAAAAGAGTCAGATAGGGCAAAAGAGAGTCCTTAGCCCTATGTAAGCTTATAAAGAACTAACTCTCTTTGCTCCCATTGGCTGAACCAAGGGGGACTAAAGAAAAGTTGTATATAGAGCAGTGTTTCTCAACTCCAGTCCTCAAGGCGCCCCAACAGGTCATGTTTTCAAGCTTTCCATTATTTTGCACAGGTGATTTGATTAGTTTCAATGCCTTAGTAATTACCACAGCCATTTCATCTGAGGGAAATCCTGAAAACATGACCTGTTGGGGCACCTTGAGGACTAGAGTTGATTAACACTGATATAGAGGTTGCTGATGGGGCCATCAGTTGCCCTGCATGGGGTAGAACAAGCATAGCTTCACTGTATTTCCGCCCTTCAGTTTGTGTTATTGCTGCAGTTTTCATCTTAAAGCCAGACTTCAGGTAGATATATAAAAAAAAGTTATGCAATAATGTAGTTCATTAAAAAAAAAAAAGTATAATGTATCAAGTGCAGTTACCTCAATTTATATCCCCTGTACACCTGCACTTAGACAGGATGGGGGGTAGCAGCAGTAGTAGTCTCTGTAAGGTTGCTGGTTCAACTAGACCCGGGCTTTAAGGACTATCTGGATGTATGGAACTCCCCAATGCATTGGCCAGTGAAAACATCCACACGCAGATATGGTATGTCCAAACTAGACTTTATTTCTAATGCGTACTTGTTCATAATCAAATCATACAAGAAGGGAACGCCCTTGTCCCAGCCAATCATATAGAAGTTATTAGGTTATACAAACAATATTCGTCACAATTATACATCGTGTGTAAAATATAACAATCTGTCTTCTTGGTGCCTGACTGAATCTGGTTTCTACTGCAGCTTATCTAATGTTATGTTTTTTGCCTAGGACACAATGACATGGCAAGGTTCTTAGCATTTGTGTAACTAATCCTAGAAGCTCAAGGATACATCTTCATACAAGCATTAATTACTATGGGGGAACTCTAGCAAGCCTCATAATGCATTGATATTATGGGGGAACGCTAGCATTTCAGTCAATTAGGTGTGCTGCAAGGAACATACTGGCTGGAATAGACAGCAGGATGACCAGCTGGAGGACCTCATCACTAGACTGCTGCTCTGTCACTGTCCATTCACAGGCTAGAGTCTTGAAGATGACCTACCTGTATCTGTACTGCTAAATTGCAGTAGAGGCAATTGAGGTCGGGTCTGCTGTGCATTTGGGAAAAATATATATCAGAACTAGATAAACAGGAATGCAAATCCTTTTGTAGGTTCAACAACTGTTTTATTTTTGTTTCAAAAGTGCATTTACCTATTTTCTTTAGGATGTAGCTTTAAAATTAACTAATGCTTTGTCCATGCAGGATAATACAACATGCGTCACTTTAATGGCAGCCTTCTCAGCTAATTTTACTTACCATTCCTCTTCATAACAGTTGGGAATTGGCTGCTTGGACACTCAGCATTATCACCTGGGGATGAAGAGAGAGTACTAAGACCTATGTAACTTTCTATTCACAACATGACGCTAAGTACAGAGTGAGTGGGGAAGTGAAGAAAAGGTGAAGATAGACAGTACCAGGGAAGAACAGGTTCATTTAATTAAGTAATTTTTAAGCAACACTTTTACACGTATGTTTTTTTTATATGTTTATTAGTGTATTAAAGCAGTGGCCATCAACCCTGTCATCAGGGCCCACTAACAGGCCAGGTTTTATGTATTACCTTGGGAAGATGCAGACTAGAATACTGCAATCACTGAGCAGCAAATTATATAACCTGTGATGTACAGTGGAACCTCGGATTACAAGCATAATCCGTTCCAGGAGAATGCTCGTAAATCCAAAGTACTCGCATATCAAAGCGAGTTTCCCCATTGAAGTCAATGGAAACTAAAATAATTTGCTCCGCATTGACTTCAATGGCATGCAATACCACATGCGGCCAGAGGTGGGGGGCACCGGAGAGTCCATGGCCAGAGGACACCTCGGCTGACCTCGGAAAGACTCCGTTTGGCTCCGGTGCCCCCCCACCTCAGGCCAAACGCGGTACTGCACACCACTTTGGCCTGAATCCTGCTTGTTTTGCGAGACAACACTTGCAAACTGAGTAAGGCTTTTTTTAAATACAGTGCTCGTCTTGCGAAATGCTTGTTTACTGCGTTATTCACAATTCGAGGTTCCACTGTATTTCAGTTATCTTGCAAACATGGCCTGTTATTGGGTCCTGAGGACAGGGTTAATGACCACTGTATTAAAGGGTATGTAAAGCAATTTTTTAAGGCGTGGATACAATTTTAAGGGGATGGGATCTTTGCCAAGTTTTTATTCTTTTCAAACTGAGGGGAAACATTTGATGGCGGCTCTTGTTCTGTTGATAAATGTAGACTCACTTTGTGGAAACTCCCTCTGACTTCCTGTAGTGTCTCTAGGACAGGAAGTGAGGAACAATCTCCCCAACAAGACACAGAAAACTAAATTAAAAAAACTGATAAGGGATTTATTTTTCCTTACTCTATTCGAAACAAAAAAGTTTAGGCTATAACTTTGATGGATCCACCCCAAGAGTGATCCCTAATTGACAGTGCAATTTTACCTGTTTTCTTTGTCATGTGTAGAAAAGATATTAAACACACAGGAAGTGTAATGTTTTTAAAGAGGAAGTAAGCCCTCTAAAACATTTCTTTAAAAAAGAAAACCTGCAAGAGAAAGGCATAATGAGCTAGTATGCATAGCATCCCTTAAATCGAAGCCCCCGAAGCGACTCTCGTTCCTCTCCTCCGCCACCGCCATGATGCTCGAGTGAGCCGTCAGTGACGGCAGGATCGCCTTCACTAACGGCACACTCAGTGCGCCTGCGCCGTTGTCTACGGAGCGCATGCGCCCTAGACATTGGTGAACTCTTTTCTGCAAATATCTCCTAAACCATGTAGGTTTAAGAGATATTTGTTGCACCTACAGGTAAGCCTTATAGGGGTTGTATAGGAAAAAATGTTTTCCTTAGTGCAGTCCTCCTTCACTTACCTCATCCTTCGATTTTGCTTTTAAATGTCCTTATTTCTTCTGAAAAAAACTCACTGCCTGTTCTTCTGTCTGTAACTACACACCGCAATGCAAGGCTTTCTCCCTGGTGTGGAGAAAGCCTCTTGAGGGGGGAGGGGGCGAGCAGGCAAGTCAGGAAACTCTACTTTGCAGATAGAGAAAGGAGCTGTGTGTTAGTGGGCATCCTGACACTCCTGCTCACCCCCTCCCCCCTCAAGAGGCTTTCTCCACACCAGGGAGAAAGCCTTGCATTACGGTGTGTACTTACAGGCAGAAGAACAGGAAGTGAGGATTTCTCAGAAGAAATAACGACATTTAAAAGCAAAATTGAAGGGTGAGGTAAGTGAAGGAGGACTGCACTAAGGTAAAGGAAGCTATTTAGGAAAAAAAAATTCCTTTACAACCCCTTTAATCTAGGCTTACCTGTAGGTTAAAGTGGTCTGTAATGCCGCCTACACACGATCGGTCCATCCGATGAGAACGGACCGATGGACCGTTTTCATCGATTAACCGATGAAGCTGACTGATGGTCCGTCGCGCCTACACACCATCGGTTAAAAAAACGATTGTGTCAGAACGCGGTGACGTAAAACACAACGACGTACTGAAAAAAATGAAGTTCAATGCTTCCAAGCATGCGTCGACTTGATTCTGAGCATGCGTGGATTTTTAAGCGATGGTTGTGCCTACTAACGATCGTTTTTTTTCCCATTGGTTAGGAATCCATTGGTTAAATTTAAAACAAGATTGCTTTTTCTTAACCTATGGATAAATAACCGATGTGGCCCACACACAATCGGTTTTGACCGATGAAAACGGTCCATCAGACCATTCTCATCGGTTTAACCGATCGTGTGTACGCGGTATAAGGGTTTACAACCACTTTAAGTACAGGCTCAACTTACAGTCTTTTGTTATAAAAACAATCTTTTAAAGTAAACAGTTTTACAGTCTGTTTAGATATGCAATACATGTAAATATTCTTATCCATATGCGTTAATGTTTTAAGAAATATTGTAGTTATATACAGTCGTATGCAAAAGTTTAGGAACCCCTGACAATTTCCATGATTATCATTTATAAATATTTGGGTGTTTGAATCAGCAATTTCATTTTGATCTATCAAATAACTGAAGGACACAGTCATATTTCAGGAGTGAAATGAGGTTTATTGGATTAACAGAAAATGCGCAATTTGCATCAAAACGAAATAAGACAGGTGCATAAATTTGGGCACCCTTGTAATTTTGTTGGTTTGAATACCTGTAACTACTTAGCACTGATTAATTGGAACACACAATTGGTTTTGTGAGCTCATTAAGCCTTGAACTTCATAGACGGGTGCATCCAATCATGAGAAAGGGTATTTAAGGTGGCCATTTGCTGTTGTTCTCTTTGACTCTCCTCTGAAGAGTGACAACATGGGGGCCTCAAAGCAACTCTCAAATGACCTGTAAACAAAGATTGAGGTTTTTAATTTTGAAGGAATAATGGACTTTATAGGCACCAATGGTCAGCATAGAATGTAAAATAAGTTTTTTATTGATACAAGCCCAGAAAATCTGGGTGATTGAATCAACAATTACAATATAGAAAAACAATATTAAAAAACATATAATTGGCTATATTAAAAACATTAGTAAGCATAGAATATCTCTGAAATGCTAATAACCCATCGGGGTTGTACAAAAACCACAGATAGTCCACACAGGACAACAACAACAGTTGATGAACAGACGTAGGCTTCAATTTGTAAACTTTTATACATAGGCTCTACATGTTTCGCATGTTACTGCTTCTTCGGGAGCTTAAAAAGAATACTTTCATCAACATTGATAGGTAAAAAATAGATGTATATATGTATGAGAATTCCAACAATGCTTCTGGATCACTGTGGTAACAAGTTCCAGATAACAGACTGGATAAGGTGTAGTTTTTCGGACAAAGTTTGGACTGGAGTAGGATCCAGAGTACAGGGTACAGTCAGGCCACACTGTCACACGCCACTGTCTATGGGAGCCAACGATATGTCCCATAGACAGTGGCGTGTGACACAACAGGTGTACCTGGACATGATACCATCTCATACCACTACAGCTCTGTTCTAACGGTCTGGTCCGGTTCTTACAATTTTTGGGATTTAACCTTTATTGGTATTTTCCTATTTTTTCCACAAATGGGCAGTGTATATACATTATCTTGCACTGCTTTCTAACCTTTGAACCAGCCCTATACTGACTGTACCCTGTACTCTGGACCCTACTCCAGTCCAAACTTTGTCCGAAAAACTACACCTTATCCAGTCTGTTATCTGGAACTTGTTACCACAGTGATCCAGAAGCATTGTTGGAATTCTCATACATATATACATCTATTTTTTACCTATCAATGTTGATGAAAGTATTCTTTTTAAGCTCCCGAAGAAGCAGTAACATGCGAAACATGTAGAGCCTATGTATAAAAGTTTACAAATTGAAGCCTACGTCTGTTCATCAACTGTTGTTGTTGTCCTGTGTGGACTATCTGTGGTTTTTGTACAACCCCGATGGGTTATTAGCATTTCAGAGATATTCTATGCTTACTAATGTTTTTAATATAGCCAATTATATGTTTTTTAATATTGTTTTTCTATATTGTAATTGTTGATTCAATCACCCAGATTTTCTGGGCTTGTATCAATAAAAAACTTATTTTACATTCTATGCTGACCATTGGTGCCTATAAAGTCCATTATTCCTTCAAAATTAAAAACCTCTACTTATGTTAGGACGTGGCACCGCAATACCTTAGGACACCCATAGTCCATCCTATGGTCGGTGTTCCTTTATTTCCCATTTCATTCTGTAAACAAAGATTGTTCTACATTATGGTTTAGAGGAAGGATACAAAAAGTTATGGCAGAGATATAAGCTGTCAGTGTCCACTGTGAGGAACATAGTGAGGAAATGGAAGACCATAGGCACAGTTCTTGTTAAGGCCAGAAGTGGCAGGCCACATAAAATATTGGAGAGGCAAAGGCAAAGGATGGTGAGAACGGTCAAAAACAGCCTGCGGACCACCTCCAAAGACCTACAACATCAACTTGCTGCAGATAGTGTCACTGTGCATCAACAATTTCGCCCACTTTGCACAGGAAGAAGCTGTATGGGAGAGTGATGCGAAAGAAGCCTTCTCTGCACACACGCCACAAACTGAGTCTCTTGAGGTATGCAAATGCACATTTGGACAAGCCAGCTTAATTTTGAAATAAGGTGCTTTGGACTGATGAAACAAAGATTGAGTTATTTGGTCATAACAAGGGGCGTTATGTATGGCCACAAAGAACACATCATTCCAAGAAAAACACTTGCTACCCACAGTAAAATTTGGTGGAGGTTCCATCATGCTGTGGGGCTGTGTGGCCAGTGCCAGTACTGGGAATCTGGTTAAAGTTGAGGGTCACATGGATTCCACTCAATATCAGCAAATTCTTGAGAATAATGTTGAGGAATCAGTCACAAAGTTGAAGTTACGCCGGGGCTGGATATTTCAACAAGACAACGACCCAAAACACTGCTTATAATCTATTCGGGCAGTTATGCAGAGGAACAAGTACAATGTTCTGGAATGGCCATCCCAGTCCCCAGACCTAAATATCATTGAACATCTGTGGAGTGATTTGAAGGGGGCTGTCCATACTTGGCAACCATCAAACCTAACTGAACTGGAGATGTTTTGTAAGGAGGAATGGTCCAAAATACATTCATCCAAAATCCAGGCACTCATTACAGGCTATAGGAAGCGTCTAGAGGCTGTTATTTCTTCTATACTAAATATTGATGATTTTTCTGTTGGGGTGCCCAAATTTATGCACCTGACTAATTTTGTTTTGATGCATATTGCGCATTTTCCGTTAATCCAATAAACCTAATTTCACTACTGAAATATTACTGTGTCCTTCAGTTATTTGGTAGATCAAAATGAAATTGCTGATCCAAACACCCACATATTTATAAATGATAATCATGGAAATTGTCAGGGGTGCCTAAACTTTTGCATAAGACTGTATGTGCAATATGTGGCAGCCTTTTTATGTAATGATTAAATATGGCTGCCCCATATTGCACATATTTAACTACAATATCTTTTAAAACATTAACGCATATGGATAAGAATATTTACATGTATTGCATATCTAAACAGACTGAAAATACTTTATATTCCCTTACAAAATGCTGCATGATCAGATTTCCAACAATATCCCGCGTGGTGCTGTCAGTGTGGGCAAATAGCTCCCCAGCATCCTAACTAACCAAAACAAAGCTGAAATAGTCCTGCAGACTGACTACATTTCTGGTCAGCCCACAGAATAGAGAGCAATGAGTGACATATGACTTTAAAGTGAACCAATAAAAAAACTTGGTGACTTGACTTTTTTGCACTATAAAACAGCCTCAACTTAGTTCAGGTTCATGTTTTTTTTCCTAGCCACCAGCACCTGTGGACCTCCTCTCACCCTTTACCAAACCTGTCTTAAAATATTTTATTGGGCTGCCAATGCTGACCCCTTTCTGAAAATAGTGTTTTTCTCAGCTGTTAGGCTGACCCTCTGTCTTCAGTACTTTACTTACCCAGAATAAGATTACATACTGTATATACATATGTTGTTGTTTTTTTTTACTTGCTCTGGGTCTGTAACTTGATGACTAGAGGAAGGAGGCTCAGCATGATAGACAGCCGGTAAATAATATTCTCAGAAGGAGCCAACAATAGTAGCCTCTCTAATAACAGATTTCCCTTTAAATGCTGTGGATACAAATATAAAGATTGTGAGTAGGGATGGGTTTGACTTTAGTCCGAACCCAAAAGAAAGCTGTCAGTGCCGGGCTAATCAGTTTTGGGTGAGAGATTCCTCACCCCTTAGCTGCACATGCAGGGATGCACAAGACCACGTGCCCACACCTTTCCGACTTTGGACTTTTTTCATCGGAAATTCCAATCGTGTGTGGGCCCCATCTGACTTTTTTCCGTTGGTGTTTAGAAAAAGAACATGTTTTATATTTTTCCGATGGAAAAAAACAATAGGAAACTCCTATAGTCTGTGTGCAACTCCGACGGAGAAAAAACCAACGCATGTTCAGAATCAAGTCGATGCATGCTCGGAAGCATTGAACTTAATTTTTCTCGGCTCGTCGTAGTGTTTTACGTCATCGTGTTTTGGACGGTCGGAATTTGGTTTGACAGTGTGTATGCAAGACAGCTTGAATGGAATTCCGACGAAAAATTCCATCGAATTTTAGGCCATCGGAAATTCCGATCGTGTGTGATAAGTGTAGCTATGGGACAGGGATCTCCCATCTGCAGTGGATTGGTCTTTGAAATCTATCTCCCAGGTTTGGCTGAATATACGTAAACCTGAACCCAAGGTCAAGCCTAATTGTAAGGATATCAGGTACTGGTTATTAGCTTTTTCTCCTCCTTAGGTATGTTACCTCTTGCTGCCTGTGTAATGCATATATATGTCCACTGTAGCATGAGGTTGTGTGATGAGAGCACACACTAATAATGCACAACTCTCCGCCAAGACTTTTGAACGGTAGCAAGTGGGATAGGCCCCCAATCATGTGACTGTCATGTTAGCCAATCACAGCAGTCATATTAAACCAAAGCGACATGGGCTCCCAGGTATCAAAGTCTGCTTAACCACTTACCTACAAGGCACCTTCTCCCTCTTCCTGCCCAGGTCAATTTTCAGCTTCCAGCGCTGTCATATTTTTAATGACAATTGCACGGTCATGCAACACTGTACCCAAACTACATTTTTATAGTTTTTTTCACACAAATAAAGCTTTCTTTTGGTGGTATTTAATAACTGCTGGGTTTTTTTTTTTTTTGCTAAAAAATTTAAAAGAATGACATTTTTTTAAAAAAAAGGAAACATTTTCATAATTTCTGTCAGTAAATTTTGGAAATAAGTAATTTTTCTCCTTCACTGATGAGACAGCACAGATGGGAACTGATAGACTGCACTGATGTGCACTGATGAGGCGGCACTGAAGGGCATTGATTAGGTGGGGCACTGATGAGGTGGCACTAATATGCCGCACTGGTGGGCATTGATAGGTGGCACTGATATGCGATCGTATGATGTCGTCGCAGAACGAGAGTGCATCCCGTCCGCCGTCAATTTACTATACGGCGGGCGGGAAGTGGTTAAAAGGGCCACTGTGAGATGGCGTTATATGGTTAATATATAGCCTAAACTTGTTTTTTTTCCCCATATGGATCAAATGGGGGAGGGTCATTTTGTTATTGCTGTCTGTGTCCCCACTGAGTAGATTTTGGGTTGTCTTTCCCATTGTTACAGAGACAAAAAGTGAAGGGAAATCCAAGGTTTTACAATGGTCACCATAAAAAAAAGTGAGGGTAAATCTGACAATGGAGACACCTATTTCAGTGACAACTGTCTAAAAGGGGAATTACCCTATGGCTTCGTACACACGACCGTTTTTCCTCGACAAAATCCATCAAGAAACTTGGTGGCAGAGCTTTTTTGCCGAGGAAAACAGTCGTGTGTATGTTTTTCGTCGAGAAAACTGTTGTGGATCTCGACGAGAAAAAAAGAGTTCTCTTTTTTCTCGTCAGGAGTCTAAATTTCCTTGTCGTGTTTCTCGTCGGGCTGGTTTACGACGAGAAACACGTTTGTGTGTATGCTTAGAAACCCGCGCATGCTCAGAATAAAGTATGAGTCGGGAGCGCACCTTCGGTAAAAGTAGCGTTGGTAATGGAGATAGCACATTCGTCACGCTGTAACAGACTGAAAAGCGCGAATCGTCTCTCACCAAACTTTTACTTAACACGCAGCAACATGAGATTAGTAAAAGCAGCTCCAAGGGTGGTGCCAGTGGAATCAAACTTCCCCTTTATAGTGCCGTCGTACGTGTTGTACGTCACCTTGTTTGAGAACAACGAGTTTTGTCTTGACAGTGTGTACGCAAAGAAAGCTTGACAAGATTCTCGACAAGCCTGACAAGGAACTTGTAGAGGATAACGATGTTTCTTTTACAACAAGTTTCTCGGTCGTGTGGGTACGAGGCCTATGTGTGTAGAGACTTCCTCCCACGTTTTATGTTTTAAGAACATGAAGTGAAGGGAAATAAAAAAAAAAGGATTGGTTTACTTTCAAACACTTTGCGAGCTGGTTCCTACAAGTCGTGTGTTAGGATGCATTAATATGCATTTTGTAACCCGATAATGTGTGTTTTTTTTAAAGTAGACCATTGTTTGTGAATAGGCTTTTAATACACCACAATGGACACTATTTTGCAAAGCAGTGCACTTCAATGCTCAGGCCCTAATTCCTCTTAATCCTGTTCTTCAGCATAAAATTACTTCTAAGTTTGACTTGTTTGTGATCCATATAAGAATATTTGTGTATTAGTAATAAATAAAACAAGTAAAGAACTTTGGTTAACATGCAACAGTTAGGTGCTCAGATGCAAATTACCTACTGACAAGTATAGCAGTGTAAAAAATAGACAGACCCTCATAGGACACACCATATGGAGATAGAGACGTTACTGCCAGTATCTTGTTTCTAATAGTTTATTTGAATGGCCAACACTGACTCGCCATGCGAATTGAATTACCTACCATATAAAATATTGATTACATATACCCAATCTTGTTTGTTGCATTTCAAGTCTTGATAAGATGGGGAGGTGTTGACCGTGTAGCTTCTATGTCATGTAAGAAATTATAACTGATATTTACAGTGAACTATGCAACTTACGGAGCTCCAGCAGTACCAAATGGGTAAGATTTATTTACTAAATAATTTTCCCCTTGTTCATACTATTAACATATTGTTTGTATTAAATACCCTCTGTGAATGTATCTGGTTAAACTGCTGTTCTACCTTTATGTGGAATTGCAAATCTTCTTGTATTAGAACTGCAGAGTGCAAAACTACATTGTTTGTCACCAAGAGGCCAGTCTTAGCTCCTTTAATCAGTATATAAAAGAGAGTCTGAAGGTGGTGACCACTGCCTTTTGGTAATACTCTCAGGTGGCAGAGGTTCCCAAAGTGGGACATTCATTTATTTTCTATTGGTATTCTTATGCCGCGTACACACGATCGGGCATTTGGACGGCCAAATCATATCAGGATTCCAACGGAATTCCATTGGAAAAATATAGAATGTTCTATATCTAAAGTGCGATGGAATTCATCGGAATTTCCGATGAAAAAACTTAGATGGCGCTACACACGATCAGAAAATCTGATGGAAAAAGTCCATTAGTATATTATGGTATATTAATAGTATTTTTGGCTGGAATAATTGATGGGTTATATATGAACCTGTTTTCTGGGTTGTGCATTTTTTACAACATTGGAGTTTTACAAAAATGTGGATTATTTAAAAAAAAAAAAAGTTTTTGTGAAGTATCAATACCATTATTTAAGTCAGACATTGTTCATTCATGATTAATATATCTGCAGTAGTCTGTAATTTAATTTTTTTTTTTACAAAAATCGGTACATGCTCTTTTATAAATAAATCAGATGTGCACTGGGAAATATGCTTTAAATGTTATGCACTTCCAACTGAAAGAAGAATTAAAGCACATCCCTTATAATGTAAGAAAACAGATATTCTGTATGGCAAATACAAAAGAGAAGCTCACAGCTGTTAAATAGCTGTGTATATGGCAGAAATAAATTTCACAAAAGCTACATTCTATTGAGTATAACTAGCCAATTTACTATTTGCATGTATATAAAGGAATGACTTTACATATCTGAGGCAATTTGTAAAAGAGTATAACTCATTTTCAGTTGCAAGTGTTTATTGGAAATGTTTCCAAAGGACAGAAAAGATTTTTGCAGCCTTACCATTCACTACTAGGGTGCAGAAAGAGCCTGTATAGCACCTTTGCAGTATTTTCGCAATTGTAGCTGAGCTATGATAGTGTTATATGTTACTAAAGTATGTATTGATCCTGCTCTTTATGTTTCTTTATTGGGCGAGCAATATTTATCTTTGAGTAGTATTTTAATAAAAACTTTATATGTGATAAATGTTTTCACTAATTTTATTTCAGTTCAAAAATAAATTTCTTTAATTTTGTGCGTTGTCAAAGTGAATCCTTGAGCGATGGGTTCACGTTGCACACCTTGCTAAATTTATTTTCGTCTTGACACTGTAAAAGAAATAGGTTGGCAGTTCTGCTTAAACTGCAAATGACTCACATGCTTGCTAGTCACTATTTTAAGGGGGGGATATAAATCTTATACTTACAAAATATATTTACTTTTCCACAACGATACGAGTACTTACCCTACCTAGAAAATTTGAGAAATTGGGGGGAAAAAAGGAAAACTTGTAAAGAAAAAAATTTAAACAACCTTTTTAAACTTGGAAAACAATTATATTTATGTGTTAGCAGGCCTAGAAGAAGCTTTGAAACATAAAAAGGAGAATGCTGATTGTATCAGTAGTTAATTCTTGGTCGAAGCATTAATTTATTAGATCATGGTATTTTTGTTGAGGTGGCATCTTTATTGTTGGCTTGAATAAATTAAATATCTTAATAACAAAAAGTTTTTTGTTTTATAGATCGCCCCAAAATCCGCCTCCCGAGATACCTGCGTCAAACATTTGTGAAACATGTTGGAGAGGCTGTGAATCTTGTTATTCCCTTCCAGGTATAATTTATTTTTAATGTGCATTACTTAATGTACCAGATTTATTAAAATGAAGTCTGTGGGTTCATAATTGCATTGATACTTCTGACAGCTTACATAATTCCAAAATGACTGTGGTTTGCTAAGCCTGGTTTGCTAAGCCTAGTGGTGGCATACCTAGAATCAAATATGATCAAGTGTGCACTGATATCTAAGGTGACTGTATAAAAACAAAACACTGAAAAGGGAGCCATGGTGAAGGTTTTGTGGGGAAATCATAGTACTCATGTGTATACATGCACAGTTTGGTCATGGCAATTTCTCATACAGTAATTCATATGCTTCTACCTGGGAAAGCAAGTTGTAAAGGTAAACACCTGTAATCAAATTGCTTAATTAGTACTGACAGCATGATGTGTGCAGGGTCATGGGGGTAGGCTGTGTATGACGTGCGCACAGTGATAAGGGTGGGCTGTGTATGGAGTGTGTACTGTGATGGGGGTAGGCTATGTATGGCGTGTGCACCATGATGGGGGAAGGATGTGTATGACGTGTGCACCGTGATGGGGTAGGCTGTGTATAACATGTGCATGATGATGGGGGTAGGTTATGTATGATGTGCGCACAGTGATGGGGTAGGCTGTGTATGGCGTGTGCACAGTGATGGTTGTAGGCTGTGTATGACGTATGCACAGTGATGGGGGTAGGCTGTGTATGACGTGTGCATGGTGATGGGGATAGGCTGTGTATGACGTGTGCACAGTGATGGGTGTAGGCTGTGTATGACGTATGCACAGTGATGGGGGTAGGCTGTGTATGACGTGTGCATGGTGATGGGGTTAGGCTGTGTATGACGTGTGCACGGTGATGGGGGTAGGCTGTGTATGGCGTGTGCACAGTGATGGTTGTAGGCTGTGTATAGAGTGTGCACAGTGATGGGGGTAGGCTGTGTATGGCGTGTGCACGGTGATGGGGCTAGGCTGTGTATGGAGTGTGCACGTGATGGGGTAGGCTGTGTATGGTGTGTGCACGGTGATGGGGGTAGGCTGTGTATGACGTGTGCACGGTGATGGGGGTAGGTTGTGTATAGAGTGTGCACAGTGATGGGGGTAGGCTGTGTATGGCGTGTGCACAGTGATGGGGGTAGGCTGTGTATGAAGTGTGCATGGTGTTGGGGATAGGCTGTGTATAGAATGTGCACGTGATGGGGGTAGGCTGTGTATGAAGTGTGCATGGTGATGGGGGTAGGCTGTGTATGGGGTGTGCACAGTGATGGGGCTAGGCTGTGTATGGTTTAAAGGTGAACTATTTGTTCAACCTTTAAACCTTACTAAACAATTGTGGTGTTTGTCATACTATAGCTTTTTGTGTTTTTTAGGCAGATTCTTGGCATTAATAGCTTGAAACGATCCTTTATGGGGGGGAAAAAATCGAAAAGTTCCCTGTAAGAAAAGAGCTTTTATGGTCACCTCCTCATTCCAGCGCTGCAGCCTCCAGCAGTGTCTTCAGAATTCAATACTTCAGTGAATGTCAGTTTGCTTTATCCCGCAATATGTGCTGTGATTTAACGCATCAGTGGTGTGACATAAGGGCTGGAAGATGGAATCAAAAATGTGCAGCAGGCATCCGACACTCCTGGAAATGTTAAACATTGAAGACACTGAGGGAGGCTGAAGCACTGAAATGGAGGACAAGTAGGAGACGCGGGCCATTGGAGAATGGGAGCTGCACCTTGAATTAGATTTACATTTTTCCCCTGACAGGGTTGCTTTAATGCAGCATAATTGCATATAAGGCACAAAACAGCCTTATATGGTTGATCACAGCACACTGCATACAGATACTGCAACATGCATTGACTATACGGGATCACATTCACTAGGTGTATGATGGTCACCGTGGTTATGTGAAGCCACAACACAAGCATACCATTATTATCAATAGCAATTTCTCCTCATTCCTGTGCATTTCCTTTTTAGTAAATCCGGACCAATTACTATAAAAATAGTCAAATGTAATTGTAAGTCATTTTATCATGAGTGCTAAAATACGTAAACTTTGCAGGAAAAATTAAAACCTCACCAATAAAAAATGTAAGTCACATCTAATGACAAAAAATGCATCTTACCTTTTACATGGTTGTAATTGTCTCTAATGCCGCGTACACACGACCGTTTTTCGGGTTGTAAAAAATGAAGTTTTTTAACTACTTCCCACCACCCACCCTGCGGCCGACTCTATACGGCCGCAAGGTGGCTCTGATCTGCCGTGAGGCCGTCTATATACAGCCTCCGGTCGCGCGCCACTGGAGGGTGTGCCGTCGTGGCCGCGTGCACGCGCCCGCCGCGTTTTACACAGGTGCCGATGCGCTTGCCGGGTGGCCGCGATGTCCGCCAGGCACCCGCGATCGGCAGTCACAGTGCCAGGGATGTGGAGCTCTGTGTGTAAACACAGAGCTTCACGTCCTGTCAGGGAGAGGAGACCAATGGTGTGTCCCTTGTACATAGGGACAACCATCGGTCACCTCCCCCAGTCAGTCCCCCTCCCCCACAGTAAGAATCACTCCTAGGGTACATACTTAACCCCTTGATGCCCCCTGGTGTTAACCCCTTCCCTGCCAGTCACATTTATACAGTAACCAGTGCATTTTTATAGCACTGTTCGCTGTATAAATGTGAATGGTCCCAAAAATGTGTCAAAAGTGTCCGATGTGTCGGCATCAGCCAGGTTCACACTGAGCTGTGGGAATGAAGCCGTGTGAGTTCAGCTGAACTCGCACGATTTCACTCTCACTTGTTTCTGCACAGATATTAATGTAAATCGCAGCCCGAAATTGCAAAAAGTAGTACAGAAACTACGTTTTGAAATAGGGGCAGCGCCGCTGCACCGATTAGGACGGTGTTTATTGCTGCCAATTGCCATCAAATGCCACGGATTTGACATGTCAAATCACATGTCAAAACGCAGCAGTGTGAACCAGGGCTAAGGGATAAATTCTGTGTTTTATTGTTATTGCATTTATCCTTTTCTGAACTCCCTTCTCTTTCCCTTACTGCCCCCCCCCCAGCATTTTTCTGAAATAGCCCCCCAGGGATATTTTCTGCCTGCTCAGCCCAGTGCCAATCTAAAACTCTACAAAATAATCTCAGACCTGCCCTGGGTCCCTAGCTCATGCTCTGCTCAAACTCCATTTACAGAAGAGTGTGTCAACAACTTGCAGATAGGCTTTTACATTGCAGAACACTGAGATTAGGATGAGCATGCTGTAGGGTGTGGTGCAGGGGGGTGAGAGGATTTGGAAAAGTTGCTGTGTAGGCTGTAGAATACAGATCACCAAGGAGCTACATTTTAAAGTCCAATTGAAGCATCTATTTTGATTGCAGTCAGGCTGCATAAACAGTAATAGATGTGGGCATCTTTTATGAACTATTGTACTGCAGTGAGGGTTAAAATACCCTGAGCTGACATCATGCTGGGGATCTGGACGTCTCCTCAACACAGAGCACAGTAGTTCACATCTACAGTTGTCTAATACACCACCTGCGCAATGTTTAGATCTAAAGAGCTCACATTGACATACACTAAAAGTATTGGGACACCTTCCTTTACAGGCGCATAACTTTAATGGCATCCCAGTCTTAGTCTGTAGGGTTCAATATTGCGTTTGCACACCCTTTGTAGCTATAACAGCTTCAACTTTTCTGGGAAGGCTGTCCACAAGGTTTAGGAGTGGGAATGTTTGATCATTCTTCCAGAAGAGCATTTTGAGGTCAAGCTATACTTCTGGTTATATGGTATATATTGGAGACATGCCTGTATGCTTGTGTAAAAATTAGGTTTCCAAACTTATAGATCACAGTCTCACAGAATGTTACCATGCAGACATTGGAAATTAAATTTTTTTTTTTAAGTAAACTTATCACAAATTGTAATTTCATTGGACCATATGCTAAATTAATGCATACATAGAGCTTGTCTCTAATGAAAACTGCACGTCAAAATGGTCAGAAGATATAAACTGAAGTACTTTGCAAATCTCAACGTTTCCCATAAAAAAAAAAAAAACACACTTGGCTTTTCCCAGTTTCCACCTGCATTTATTGTGATGGAAAGCCTCACTAACAGGTAGAGAGAATTAAGAAGTGGAAGGTGGCAGAGCTAAGCTTGACCTTTTAGGCTGACCATACAATGGATGCCACTGTTTGGCCAAAAAATGTTTAAGTTGGATCCTTCGACAAAAGTTGTCTGAACAAATGACTTATGCTGAATGAAGCAAGGCTATCCACTGAGTGAATCTTGACAGGTTCCTCAGGGACCAGCGGAAATGTGCACAGTGCATGTCTTTAGAAAAACACTTTAGATTTGCACATAACTTAAATTGATACTAAAGCTTCACATTTTTTTTTTTTTTTTTAAACAAACATGTCATACTTACCTCCACTGTGCAGCTCGTTTTGCACAGAGTGACCCCAATCCTCGTCTTCTAGGGTCCCTCGGCAGCTGTCTCGGCTCCTCCCCGCTTCTTCCCTGACTCCCTCTGGGAAGAGCTCTCCCAAGGGGGTTACCTTGCGGGTGCGCCCCCGAGTCCTGTATTCGGCCCAGCCCTCACGTCTTTGGAGTTGATTGACAGCAGCACGAGCCAATGGCTGCGCTGCTATCAGTTTATCCAATGAAGAGCCGAGAAGAGCTGAGAAGCCAGCACGTTCTCGATGCGGGACTTTCGAGGGCAAGTAAATGGGTGGGCTGGGGGGCCTGTAAGCATCGGATGTTTTTTTACCATAATGCATAGGATGCATTAAGGTGAAAAAAATGGAAGCTTTACAACCCCTTTAAGCTGTTTTATCTCTGGATTTCTACCCAGTTTTGATTGCCTATGCTTATGACGAGTTTTCCTGAAGCCTCGTACACACGCACGGTTTTCTCAGCAAGAACCAGCAAGAAAACTGCTGGCAGGGCTTTCTTGCTGAGTAAACCGTGCGTGTGTACGAGGCTTTGAGGTTTCTCGTCAAGAAAACTGTCCACAATCTAGACGAGAAAAATAGAGAATTTTCTCGTTGTGATTCTCAGCAGTGTTTTCCTGCCGAGAAACCCGAGCGTCTGTATACTTACCTGTCGTCGTGGAAACCCGCGCATGCTCGAAATGACTTTGACGCATGCGCGGTAGCTTCCAAGGCATAGGTAGGGTGTAGCAAGATGGCGGTGACATCATCGAATGTGACGAGCGCATGCTCGTCGTAGTCGATGACGTCACTGCGTTCGTGCCATTCAAAAGAACGGTGGTTATTTTGAATGGAGTGTGTGTACACTCGACCGGCAAGAGAATATTGCCAAGAATCTCGTCAGGAAAAACACAGTTTCAGAGCCTAACTAAACTTTGAGTTTAAATATCTAAATAGCATCCTATATGCATTAAAAGAGAAGTTGTGTGTGTATAGCTTTTCAGTCACCAAAGAAGGACCACTGTTTCCATACAGAGAGCAAGGATCTGTTTCTACAGGTGGTGGGCAGGATTTTCTTTGCACTTTCAGTTTTGATGCTCCTGGAATGTATATTAGGTGATTTAAACTGTAAGTTCAAGTTGAACTTTAACCATTTAAGCCCGGACCATTTGGCTGGTCAAAGACCAGGCCACTTTTTGCAATTCGGCACTGCGTTGCTTTAACTGACAATTGCGACGTGGCTCCCAAACAAAATGGACGTTCTTTTTCCCCCCACAAATAGAGCTTTCTTTTGGTAGTATTTGATCACCTCTGGGGTTTTTATTTTTTGCGCTATAAACAAAAATAGAGCGACAATTTTGAAAAAAATTCTCTATTTTTTTCCTTTTTGCTATAATAAATATCCCCAAAAAATCTATGAAAAAACTTTTGGTAAAAAAAAATCGCAATAAGCGTTTATTGATTGGTTTGCGCAAAAGTTATAGCGACTACAAAATACGGGATAGTTTTATGGCATTTTTAACAATATTCTTTTTTTACTAGTAATGGCGGCGATCAGCGATTTTTATCATGACTGCGACATTATGGCGGACACATCAGACACTTTTGACACCATTTTGGGACCATTGTCATTTTTACAGCGATCAGTGTTATAAAAATGCACTGATTACTGTAAAAATTACACTGACAGTGAAGGGGTTAACCTGTAGGGGGCTCTGAAGGGGTTAAGTGTTCCCGATGACAGGGAACACGATCAGTGACAGTGTCACTAGGCAGAACGGGGAGATGTTGTGTTTACACTAACATCTCCCCTTTCTTCAGCTCTGTGATACAATCACGGGACACCGGCGGACATCGAGTCTGCGGGTCCCACGGGCACGATCACGGAGCTCGCGGCAGGGTGCCAACGGCGCCAATTTAAAGGGGATGTATATATACGTCCATTTGTGCAGCCAAGCCATTCTGCCAACGTATAAGTTCTTTCCAATCTTTCAAAGTACTGAGATAACAACCAATGTTAAAAATTCATGGATATATACAGTTTATGGGTATGCTATACCAAAAGTAAAACCAATGAAAAAGCAACAACAAATTTGCCAAATCATTCTTTACCTTGGAACTCTGACCAGATTTCTTTTTTTAGTTTTGGATAGATTTCGCAACTGTTACATCTCTATTCAGTTTTTATTGTTGTCTGTGTCCCAATTAAGGAGCTTTTTACTTCCTGTTACAATGTCAACAGAATGTGCAGGGGAATTCCAAAAGCTCACCGTTGTATTGAAACAAGAGGCATTGAGGCTGTTTTTTTTATGGGAGTTGAGAATGTTCACTGAATATATTGTGTGAATGTTTTATTATTCAATCTTGTGCAGAATAAACATGATAAACATGCAAGTAAACATGATTTTGTTTACACATCATTGGACAATTATGACGGATAAACTAAAGGAGTCAACAAACTTAATTATTTATTATGTTTGTTAACTCCTTTAGTTTCTCTCTCTCTCTCTCTCTCTCTCTCTCTCTCTCTCTCTCTCTCTCTCTCTCTCTCTCTCTCTCTCTCTGTCTAATTCTGTCTAATTCTTTCATGCCACCTGGATAGAGTTGAGGGGACATCTCCCCAACAGGTATAAAAAAGAAAAAAATATAAAATGGTAGATTTCCTTAAAGTGGATGTAAACCCCATTCATGAAATTTGATCTAAACACATATATATTTAGTGTTTACTTATCTCTAGCCAAAGATCTAAGTGTTGTTTCTCGCTGGTGCTTCATTCCTCTTTTATCAGCATGAGTCACTTCTGACAAGTTCTCCAACACATGAGATAACATGAACAAAAATGTGTGGGGTCGGAGATAAGCCCTGAGCTTGTTCTGCATGTTCCTTTATTTCTCTACCTATGTGGAGGGGGTGTCCCTTTCCTCCAATCATCTCTCCTACAGTGTAAGTTCAGCCTCTCCAACATGATCTGCACTTTTGGAAGGGTGTAGAAAGGGGAAGACTGCAGATATACAAGAAAAAGTAGACATGTGCACTGCCAAAAAATTAATTTGTTTTAGTTTCATATTTCTTTGGGGTTTTTTGGTTTTTCGGGTCATTCGGTATGAAAAAGTAAAATCAAAATAATAACTAACTAAATAATAATAACGAACTATTAAATTATAGGTATTGGAATTTCCTTTCAAATTTGGCTGTTAGTCAACGTAACGAATACAAATTTATCCGAAGTTGCGAATTATCCAAGATAACAAATTCTGCATTTAAACAAATGGAACAAAATTAATTAATAATAATAAATAGTTTTCATTATTATTGTTATTTATTATTATTAAATTGTTCCATTTGTTTAAATTATGACATTTGTTATTTCGGATAGTTTGTAACCTTGGATAAATTTGTATTCGTTACGTTCTCTAACAGCCAAATTCAAAAGGAACTTCCAGTACCTATAATTCAACAGTTAGTACTAGTTAAAGTGGATGTAAACCCACTCTCATCCTTTCTAAACTACTGCCATAGTGCTGATCTATAAGGATATACATGCCTCCTGCATGTATCCTTACCTGTCAAATGTCTCCCCTCTGTCTGTTCTAAGAACTGAAAAACTGCAGATTCTCTGGGTGGATCTGTTGTCTGGAGCTCGGTGGGTGGAGTTGTGATGTTAGTAGACTCCCTGCCCACCTTTACACTCCCCTTGTCAACATGCATTTTGTCCTGTGTATTTCTTACACTAAATTCTACTATGATCACTAACATCCAGTCAAAATCCAGAAAAGTAACCACATGACTTCAGAAAAGTGGGAATTAAAAAATAATGCCTGTCTCAGGCTAGTGCATTAGATATGTAAATAACCTGTCAATCACAGCAAGGGGGAGGAACGGACAAAAGTTTTCTCCTGTTTGTCCGTTTATCTCACTGAAAAAAGAAAAGAGGATTGCTCAGAGCTGGATTAACTCTTTATGGCAAGACTGGGCACAGGTGATGGGAAATCTTATACTATACATTGTGACAGCAAAAAAATAAAATAAAAAATATTAGCTAGTTATTATTATTATCGGGTTTTCGAAATTTCTGATTTTCGCTCTTTTGAATTTTCGTTCTTATTTTCGGATTTAGAATTTCTGAATTTTAGAATATTTTAATTAACGAATGTTTGGAAAGATTCATTCAAAGGGTTTTCGTTAATTCAGAAATTTCCTTATTAACGAATTTGTCGAAAATTCGTTAAACTAATTTGGTTCAAAACTAATTGCACATGTCTATTATGTAGGAGGATTTGTTTCTTCTCTGTGTATCATCTGAGGCTGTTCTCTTCACTGGGTATATGTGAGGGTTTACATCCACTTTAAGCTGGCTATGCGCTAATCGAAATTCTGCCTTATTGACTTGTTGAAAAAAAAATTCCAATCAGCAGTGTATGCTGACACCAGCGGGTGCAGCTGTCACAATAAATGTCTTGGCAGGAAGGGATTCCTCCATTCGCCTTGTTTGTGTGGATGGAGGAATCCCGATGGTTGAATAGAAAAAAAACAGTTTTTGGCTAGCTTTACATTTCCTCACTTTTCCAAAAAATGCCTGGCATGTTGTTTTATTTTGGTTTTGCTATTTTAATAAAACAATCTATGTCATTCTTAAAGGGTAAGCCAAAGCCTCAAGTTACCTGGACTAAGAGCGGACAGCCCCTGGACGCAAAACAAGCCAGTGTCAGGAATAGTGATAGCGATACTATTCTTTTTATTCGTAAGGCTGACCGAAAAGACTCTGGAACATATGAGGTCACAGTAAAAATTGATGACCTGGAGGATAAAGCCAAGATTGAAATACAGATTGCTGGTAAATATTGGGAAATGTAACATTGTCTTGTGGATGATTGTATATACCAGGGGTCTCCAAACTGCGGCCCGAGGGCCAGATGTGGCCCTGTGCTAGCCTTTATCTGGCCCTTGGGGCACTATTCCTCCAACTGATGTGAGGCACTATTCCTCCCACTGACACCTACAAGGGGGAACTATTTATTCTACTGATATCAATGATGGGATACTATTCCTCCTACCGATAGGGGCCCTACTCCTCCTACTGACCACCAACCCTGAGGCCATATTTATTCTCACTGGTGCTGATCCCGGGACATTTTCTGCTCCCACTGGCCACAATCCGGCCCTCCTAAAGTCTCAAGGACAATAAACTGGCCCTTTGTTTGAAAAGTTTGGAGACCCCTGGTATATACAGACAAAAATTCAGGTTCAGGGTATTGCTATAACCAAAATATGCTGTGTACCAAAACATAAGGCAAACCAAAGCCAAGTTAATCATGTGTATCTGTAATGGGGGGTATCAATGTAAACTCCAGCTATCAAGAAAATGACTACTAAGTACATCACTTAAGGCCTGGTTCACACCTATGCATTTTTTTTAGTGCGTTTTCAGTTTTGCAGAAACACACTACAGTCCATTTAACATGGTTTCTTATGGATGTAGTTCACATCTATGCATTTTATGGAAAGGGCCTGGGACTTTTTTCTGTTTTTTGGTTCCATAGACTTCAATGGATCAAAAGCGTGCATTGAAAAACGCAAAATGCACCTGGAATATGCAAACTGCAACCAGCATAGTTGTGAATCAGGCCTTAAGCCAGAATCTCGTCAGAAAAAAACCCTTGTTTTTCCTGATGAGATTCTTGGCAAGAATCTCTTGCCACCCGAGTGTACAGACACTCCTTTCATAAGAACCGCTGTTCTTTTGAAAGGCAAGAATACGCTCGTCACATTCGATGACGTCACCGCTATCTTGCTGCACCCTACCAATGCCTAGGAAGCTACCGCGCATGCGGCAGTCATTTCGAGCATGCGCGGGTTTCCATGGCGACAGGTAAGTATACACACTCTCGGGTTTCTCGGCAGGAAAACACTGCCGAGAATCACGACGAGGAAATAGAGAGCAGGTTCTCTATTTTTCTCGTTGAGATTTTAGGCAGTTTTCTTGACGAGAAACCTGAAAGCCTCGTACACACGCTCGGTATACTCGGCAAGAAAGCTCTGCCAGTAGTTTTCTTGCTTGTTCTTGCTGAGTAAACTGAGCGTGTGTACAAGGCTTTAGACTTATGCCCCATACACACGATCCAAAAATCGGACGACAGATCGTTCGTCATTTTTCGCTTACTAGTCACAAGTAGAAATTGAATAGGATACTAAAGTTACAAAAAAACTTTATACAACACCAAAAAAATTATCGAAAGTGATGGCATGTGTTGTAGTGTTTTTATTGTATATTCAGACGACAACTGGACTGACTAAACGAAAATTTACTTGCTTGTCCGATCAAATAATATCAGATAAACTTTCGAGATTGGCTCTCGAAAGCTCTGTACTAACGTTCCGATTATCGTGCGATCGTGTCGAAAGTGGTATTTTTCGTCCAATTTTCGGATAGTGTGAACGGGCCATTAGGCTAGGCTCAAATCTAGTTGCTAAGGTGTGGTGTGTTAAAGCATGCACGTTTTTTTTGATCATTTGTATGCACTGTCTTAGGCAGCCTATTCAAAATAATTGAACAGACCTGAAATCAGACCTGCAATGCAACGCATCACACTATCACAAGTACAAGTGAAAGTGTGAATGGGGACTGATCAACATTTTTGAAAACAGATATTGTCCCATGGGCATCGGGATGGGGTGGCTAGGGGGGGCTGGAGCCCCGAATGTGACCCTGAAAAGCCATGAGTCTCAGGAAGGCACCTTACAATTGTTACCCCCGAGTGCCGCTGAAAAGGGACCGATCTGATCTGCTGAGTGTGTCCGAGTCTCTGAGTGACATAGCAGGTCCCGCTTTCTGGAGCCTGCAGAGCCTATAATGGACGTCCCACTGGTCCAATGCCAGGGCCGTGGGACATCATAGGCACTGCAGGCTCCAGAAGGCGGGGAATTACAATGCCGCCACGCCATGTCACATCACTGGGATCCCCCGCTTGGCGCTCGGCCGGGAGAGATCATGGCAGCGGAGAAGCGATCAGCGAATCCGCACCCCAAATGACCCTGACATAAAATGTTATCACTGGATAATAAACATTTTGTACATTTTATATAGACCAGTGGTACTCAACCGTATTAGGACCAGGGCCTGGTAATTTCCTAAACCTTCTGTGCCCCAACTGTAAAAAAAAAAAAAAGTTTATACTCACTCAATGGTATGGGAATACAAAATATGTATTGAATTGCTGGAAGGCTTTGGATACTTTGAAAAGGGGTAGGTGTCACTGTGGGGTTGGGGATGTAAAGTTCTGGAGGGGGCAAGGTGACTCTCTAGCAGATTTGCTATCCCTGTTGGGAATGAGGTTTTTTGAGGATCTGTGTGTTAGGGATAAGGTCTCCAGGGCGATGTGAGATGGGGGCCTCTGAAGGGCTAATGTGGGACAATAGAGGGCACTGCAGTGGTCCCATCCTAATGATCAGGACCCGAAACTCCAGATTCTTGGTCACCTGAGGGATACATCATATCTCTCTCTCTCTCCTTGCAGAGAAAAAAAAACGTGTGTGTAAAAAATAAATAAAAAATAATAACACTATTATAAAAAATATTATAAAAAATAAAAAAAATACCAAGATCAAGGTGTGATCTAGGCCAGTGCCAGAGTTCGTTTTGGGTCAAGGTCAGGGTCAAAGTTCAAGTTCAAGGTCAGGGTCAGTGTTTTTTGGGGGGGGGGTATTTGTATCAGTATCAGTTAGACCCAATACACACTATTAGATTTTCTGCAGATTTTTGTCTTCAGATTTACCAAAACCATATAATATGAGGTCAAACCGTAATAGTTTCAATTTGTATGCAATCAGGCAGGCCTTTGCACTACACGGTTTTGGTAAATCTGAAGAAAATCTAATAGTGTGTATGGTGCCTTAGCGTCAGTATTTTTTAGATAGGATAAAAAAAAAGCAAAATGCTCACTATTGATTTTGGGCTCATGCCCGCCCGGAGATTTCTGTATGATGGCTGTACACACCATCATACAGAAATACGCGCGTACACGATACGCGGTGACGAGGCCGCGCCGTCGCCGCGACGATGACGCGGCGACGTGCGCGGCCCTGGAAGTTCAATTCTTCCACGCATGCGTCAAAGTCATTCGACTCATGCGAGGGATGGCGGCCGCTCGGACATGTACGGTAAGTCTGTACAGACGACCGAACATTCCAGCGGGGCATGTTTCTAAACATGTTTAGAAACATTTGTCCGTTCGAAAACGGTCTGGCGGACAAATGTACGCTGGAAACCTGTCCGCTCGGCCGTACACACGACCGAACATGTCTGCTGAAACTGGTCCGCGGACGAGTTTCAGCAGACATGTTCGGTGGTGTGTACGGGGCCTAAGTCTCCTACGCTGTCGTATCTTAGCTGCATATTTACGCTGGCCGCTAGGGGCATGTACGTCGTTTTACACCGAGAATATGCAAATGATCAAGATACGCCTATTCACGAACGTACACACGGCCGTCGCATGTAAGATATGCCGTTTACGTAAGGCGTTTTCAGGCGTAAAGATAAACCACCAAAAAGATGGCGCAGCCAATGTTAAGTATGGACGTCGGACAGCCGTCAAATTTCACGTTGTTTACTTTGTTTGCGCAAGCCGATTCAGAATGGGGCTGGGCGTAGGTTACGTTCACGTCGAAAGCAAGGAGTATTTGCGACGTGATACTGAGCATGCGCGCATGCGCCGTATGATCGGCGCTTCATTTACAGTACATGTATGGTAATGAATCGTGAATTCATTACCATACAACACGCCCCCTACCTGCCTATTTTGAATTAGGCGGGGTTACGCCGGGCCATTTGCGCTACGCCGACGTAACTTAGGAGGCAAGTGCTTTGTGAATACAGTACTTGCCTCACTATGTTACGTCGGCGTAGTGCAAATGGGATGCGCTACGCCGACCTAAAGATAGGTGGCTGTACGTGAATCTAGCTGATGGTATAATCCACCTGGATGCACACAGTAGTTGTGATGATATCTACGGTTTTACTAACACATGTCAAAGTTGCAAAATTGTGCTTAGGCATTTATATTTGTTTTACCGTTAGGCACGATGAGGATAATTGTATAGTTGACAGACCAAAAAGGACTTAATAAGATAAGTTCATTAGTATGGTTTACATACACTTGAATGTATAGTTTTCTAGATTAGGGACATCATATCAGTCAATGTGATATTTTAGATAAAAATGCCATGCATTTTCATATAGCTATTGCCAGGGCTTTTTCACCACGGCTCTTGTCAGCAAATCCCAGCTGTCAAAATGATGCTGCAGCTGCTGTGTGCAGCAAAGCTGCTGAACAGTATGCAGATCATTGTTCATCGTTCACCGGAAGAAACAGAGCAGCGGTGAGCCGATGTAAACAAAGCACACCGCTGCTCTGTTAGGGAGGAAAGGAGAGAGATTGTGTTTCAGCTAAGCTGAATCACGATCTCTCTTTTCCTCCAGTGAATCCTTTCCTCCCACAGTTAGAAACACCTCCCAGGGAACATATTTTAACCCCTTGATCACCCCCTCCCCCTAGTGTTAACCCCTTCCCTGCCAGTGTCATTTATACAGGGATCAGTGCATTTTTTTTAGCACTGATCACTGTATTGGTGTCACTGGTCCCCAAAAAGTGTCACTTAGTGTCAGATTTATCTGCCGCAATCTGCAGTCCCGCTAAAAATCGCAGATCGCCACCATTACCGCTAAGAACAATAAAAAAGATCCCTAAATCAATCCCCTATTTTGTAGACGCGATAACTTTTGTGTTAACCAATCAATGTACGCTTTTTACCAAAAATATTAATGCATTTTTTTTAGCACTGATCACTGTATTGGTGTCACTGGTCCCCAAAAAGTGTCACTTAGTGTCAGATTTATCTGCCGCAATCTGCAGTCCTGCTAAAAATCGCAGATCGCCACCATTACCGGTAAGAACAATAAAAAAAATCCCTAAATCAACCCCCTATTTTGTAGACGCAATAACTTTTGTGTAAACCAATCAATGTACGCTTTTTACCAAAAATATGTAGCAGAATACATATTGGCCTAAATTGATGAAGAAATTTTTTTTTTTACATTATTTATTTTTTTGGTATTTTAGCAAAAAGTAAAAAATATTGTGTTTTTTTTCTAAATTGACAGTCTTTTTTTTGTCTATAGCGCAAAAAATCAAAACAGCAGAGGTGGCCAAATACTACCAAAAGAAAGCTCTATTTGTGGGGAAAAAAAGGACATACATTTTATTTTGATACAGAGTCCCACAACTGCGAAATGTCAGTTAAAGCAACGCAGTGGCTTTTTGCAAAAAATCTCCTGATCAGGAAGTGGGTAAAACCTTCCCGGGGCTGAGGTAGTTAATGCACACTGTATCTGTCAATGGGCAGCAAAGCATCCTCTGCTCAATGTGTTCATTGATTGGGCTGATTGGGCTGTCAAAGAAAGCTCTTGGTCTCTTCTGATCAGAAGCTAGCTGGACTGGCTCTCGGTCATGTGACCATTGTAACAGCTAATTACAGTGGTGACGAGATTGGCCAGTCCTTTCTGCCCTCCAGGTGTAAAGACACTGTTAAACCTTTGTTTAAACAACCTTGTCAGCTGAAAAAAAAATAGATGCTTTTTAACCACTTAAGCCCCTGACCATTTTGCAGCTAAAGGACCAGGCCACTTTTTGCGATTCGGCGCTGCGTCGCTTTAACTGACAATTGCGCGGTCGTGCGATGTGGCTCCCAAACAAAATTGGCATCCTTTTTCCCCACAAATAGAGCTTTATTTTGGTGGTATGTGATCACCTCTGCATTTTTTTCCGTTTTCCATTTTTTAAGCGTTTATTGATTGCTTTGTGCAAAAGTTATAGCGTTTACAAAATAGGGGATGGTTTTATGGCATTTTTATTAATTCTTTTTTTTACTAGTAATGGCAGCGATCAGTGATTTTTTTCATGACTGTGACATTATGGAGGACACATCGGACACTTTTGACACATTTTTGTGACCATTGTCATTTTCACACCGATCAGTGCTATACAAATGCACTGGTTACTGTGAAAATGATACTGGCAGTGAAGGGGTTAACCACTAGGTGGCGCTGTAGGGGTTAAGTGTTCCCTGCATAGTGTTTCTTACTGTAGGGGGGATGGGCTCTGTGTCACATGACACTGATCTCCGCTCCAAGTACACAGAGCCGAGATCAGTGTCATTGTCACTAATCAGAGTGGGCAGATTCTTGTTTACACAAGCATCTCCCTGCTCTATAACTCCGTGAGACGATCGCGGAAATCCCTGCGGCAATCGAGTCCGCGGGACCCGCTGTCCGACTCACGGGGATGGCGGCAGGGTCGCGAGTGTGCCCCTGGCAGAGCACGCGCGACCACACAGACAGGCATTTAAAGGGGACGTACAGGTAGGTTGATATGCCTGTCCGTGCCATTCTGCCGACGTATATATACAGGGGCTGGTCCTTAAGTGGTTAAACCCCTTATCAACCCTTAGTTTACCCTAATAAGTTCTACTTTACTACTGCTGCCCATTCTCCTGTTAGGTGTTATTTTTATATTTTTTTAACCATTTAATATTCAAGCTTATTTTTTTTCATTTTCATTCAATTTGTTTATTATTTTTTTGGGTAAATGTAGGCTTGTTTTTTTTTCATTTTCATTTAATTTGTTTATACATTTGTTTGGTGAATTGGTGAATGTAGGCCCTCTTTTTCAAGTTTAAAGTAATTTGCAGCCTAATTAAGATGTTCAAAAAATGATGTGGCTCTCTTCTTAAACAGGCACAGAGGGCTGTTTTTAGGCAAATTGGCAAAGACAATTCTGGTAAAACCCCCCCCCCCCCCCCCTTAACCAGTGATTTTCATGTACAGATCTTACAACATAAATTCAGATCCAGCAATTTGTCTATATTTGATGAATCTTTATTAGCTTGAGACAGCCATAGGGATCCTATTTTCCTTTTTGTGATGTCCAACCTCAATGTAATGCATTTCTTTTATGTTATCTACTCCTTAGGCTGTCTGAAAGAGAAATTCTGTTTCTGTATTAGGAGCATGAACAACATTACTTTGAGCATATCACTACACAAAGTGACCCTTTTGTTTAAAGTGGAGGTTCCGCCATTTTTTTTTTAAAAGCCAGCATTTACAAATACTGCAGCTGCTGACTTTTAAAATATGGACACTTACCTGTCCAGCGCGCCTGCGATGTGTGTTTCCAAGAAGACAGCGGGGGGTGCGGGTAGACAGGTATCTGCACCCCTCTACCCCCTTAAAGGTGCCAAATGTAACACTGGAGGGGGCAAGGGTTCCGAAAAGCGAAAGTTCCATTTTCGGGTGGAACTCTGCTTTAAAGAGTGTCATTTTACAGTAGCAGTCTGTGACTGCCTCTGCTAATATATGATTTTTCATCAAAGACTTTCTCTAATTTTCTATGGATAGGGTAGTATGGTAATTTGAGTAACCCTTGTGAAATCCTGTGCAAGAAAAAAAAATTTGCAGCCTCAAACATGTTGTATTTGCTTCTTTTAAGAACGACCTGGTCCACCCAAGGGTATTAAGCTTGTGGATGTATGGGGCTTCAACGCAGCTCTTGAATGGCTCCCACCACAGGACAATGGAAACGCAGAAATTACAGGTTACACTGTGCAGAAATCAGATAAGAAAACTGGGGTAAGAATTTTCATAATTTTGCAGCTATTTTAATAAAATGTAATATGAATATAATTCTTGTTATCGTGATATTCCATTGCACTCTAATCAAATAAAGTAGACCTGAAAATGGAGAAGTGGGCCTTTACAAAAAAATATATGTATGTTACAGCATTGATTTTTATTGTTATTATGGTAAATGTTGAAAATTGAGACACTGAAATAATTGAATTCATTTATTTTCTTACAATGCATATTTTCTAATGGGCAAATAATATATTTCAGGAATGGTTTACAGTCCAGGAGAATTATCGCCAAACTAACTGCACTATTTCTGACTTGATCATCGGCAATGCCTACTTCTTCAGGGTATACTCTGAGAACCTGTGTGGACGTAGTGAGACTGCTGCCATAACTAAAGATCCCGCTGTAGTAAAGAAACCAGGTAAATTAAAGTACATTTATTGGTGCTAATTGTTTGTGGCTCTGGGCACAAAAAAAAATGTAAATATGTGCAAACACAAGCTTTTCCCTGATTATTGCAGTAGTATTAAAATTTCAGCATGTTTCAACACACTGGACACAACAAAATAACAACATTCCCCAGTAAACTATTTATAAAAACCTTGAGGTTTACAACTTTTATTACTTCTGGTTGCTGCATCCTCAGTGCTGCTTCCTTAATGTGGATGTAAAGGCACAACGTTTTTTATCTTAATGCATTCTATGCATTGAAGTCTAAGTTCACCTTTGTTCACTCTCTTCATGGATGTTTAAAAACACTGCTCCATTACTTCTGCCTTACTTACTGAACAGACTTTAGGTCATGACGCAGGAAGGAGTTGACCAGCTGATCTCATTAGCACACACCCTATGACTTGTCCTTAAGGTTCCCCTAATGAGAAAGATCCTTCAAGGACTGCGCAGGCGCAAACTTGCCGACGGAAATCTCCGAACCTCGCCCGGCATCCAGGCTCATTCTTTAACATCCTCGTGGATTGGAGGATGTTAAAAAAAGAGCCAGGAGGCCGAGCCAGCGGAGCGAGCTGTCCGAGCGAAGTGAGGACGTGAGGCCGACTGGCCACTTTCCTCAAAATCCACGTCGTCCTGGATGCCGGCCGAGGTTCAGAGATTTCCGTCGGCAAGTTTGCGCCTGCGCAGTCCTTAAAGGACCTTTCTCGTTAGCCGGAACCATATCAGCAGATCAGATTGCGCCTGCGCAGGAACATTCACGTTAGCCGGAACCATATTGGCAGATCACCCTGCATCTTCTACCCCCCAGCTGGTCAACTCATTCCTGTGTCATAAAGTCTGACAAGGAAGTAAGGCAGAAGTAATGGAGCAGGGTTTTTAAACATCCATGAAGAGAGTGAGGTATGTGTTGATAGAATAAATGTAAAGTTGTTTTATTTTTGCAAAAGAAGTACATTAATGCTAGCTATATTGGTACCTGGGGGGAGCTGGAATTTATATATATATATATATATATATATATATATATATATATATATATATATATTTTATATATATATATATATATATATATATATATATATAAAAAGTGAACAAAGGTTATTCTATGGTCCACTATGATCCATGTCGATCCAACGATGTTACAGGAGTGTCTCGATGGCCCGGGACTCTCCCTCCTCATTGGCTGAAACAGCAGCCCGGTGCCTTTGGCTCCCCCTGCTGTCAATCAAAGTCAGCCAGCCAATTAGGAGAGAATAGAGGCAGGGCCGGACCACAGCTCTGTGTCTGAATGGACACAGGGAGCTGTGGCTCGGGTGCCCTCATAGCAAGCTGTTTGCTGTGGGGGCACTCAACAGGAGGGAGGGGCCAGGAGCACCGAAGAAGGACCTGAAAAGAGAAGGATATTGGCTGCTCTGTGCAAAACCCCTGCACAGAGAAGGTAAGTATGACATTTTTATTTTTAACAAAAAAAAAAGAGACTTTAAACTCCTGGTCTTCACAGGAAAGAGTTAACAATGAACCGTGCAGTCTTGAGATAGTCTGCAAGTTTGGAAGAAGGAGGAGTAGGAAGGAGTAGGGGAGTGCCTTGTCCTAGGTTACAGGGCTGTGTGTTTCATAGTTCTAGTCCCGCCATACAAGGATGAATCCATAGAACCCTATAGGAGAAAGAAGCCACCCTCAAACAGGAAACCAGAGTTAGTGACCAAGGCTCAAGCTGAAAGTGGTTGTAAAGGCTGAAGGTTTTTTATCTTCAAGCATTCTATTCTATCTCACCTGAGCCCTCTCCTGATCCAGCTATGTGCACGAGAGTCTCAGCTGTCCTGGGATCTCCCTCTCCTCATTGGCTGAGATGGCAGTGGGAGCCATTGACTCCCACTGCTGTCAGTCACAGCCAGTGAGCCAATGAGGAGAGAGTGGGAGGCTTATGGATGCATAGAAAAGGGTTCAGAAGCGAGCATACGTCAGTGCGCCCATAGCAAGTGGCTTGCTATTGGGGGCACTGGTCAAGGGGGAAGAGCCAGGAGCACTGGCAGGGGACCCGAGAAGAAATGGATCGGGGCTGCTCTGTGCAAAACCATTACACAGAGCAGGTACTGTATGTATGACATGTTTGTTATTATTTTTTATTTATTTTTTAAAGCTGAACCTTTAATATCAATTTCAATTTGAAAACAGGCAGAGATAAAAACACTGCAAACTCTGTAAGCTAATAAATCAGCTTCTTAAAGTGCTTAAAAAACAGAGTTTATCTGTTACTTATCTTTATCTCATTGGAGAAGGCTCTCCTCAGGTGGACACCCATGCGGGCGTGCTCCAGAGTCCTGCTTCTTCACACAGAGTGCAGGACTCAGCCCTGTCCCCTGGCACCCACGTCATTGGATTTAATTGGCAGGAGCCAATGGCTGCGCCATGGATTGCGGCGTTTTTTCCCCACAGTTTTACTATGGGAAACACTGTGAGGGAGCATACACATGGCCGGTTTTCCCGACCAAAGTTCTCCTGGCAGTTTTCCTGTCGGAAAAAAACTGTCCGCGTGTACAGGGCAAAAGGGACCAAGCCGGTTCTCCGTTTTCCCCTCGGTTTTCCCGGCGATCTTTTGACCGTCAGGAAAACAGATTGTGTGTACTAGGCATTATTCTTGCTTTACTCCTTGGAGGTTCAGTCACTTTACTGGAACAGGTATATGCTTATGAGATGTCTGGATAGGAGTACAGGCTTTGTCCTGATTCACTACTAATAGGTGAAACTGAAAATATTCTGGGCCAGATTTACAAATGAGATACGACGGCGTATCTCCTGATACGCCGTCGTATCTCTGTTTCTATCTATGCGACTGATTCATAGAATCAGTTACGCATAGATAGCCATAAGATCCGACAGGTGTAATTGTTTTACACTGTCGGATCTTAAGACGCAATACCGCGGCCGCCGCTGGGGGGAGTTCGCGTCGTAAACCAGCGTCGGGTATGCAAATTAGGAGTTACGGCGATCCCCGACGGTTTTTCGCGTTCGCTACGTTGCCGCTAGTCTAATTTCCCGTCGCAAAGTTAGTCGTTTTTTTTGGTGCCTTAACTTTACACAGCAATTGTATTGCTGTGTAAAGTATGGCCGTCGTTCCCTCTTCGAAATTTTAAAAATAACGTCGTTTGCGTAAGCCGTCCGGGAATACGGAATTACGCTACGCGCGTCGCCGTTCAAAAAATGACGTCACTTCGCACAAAGCACGGCGGGAGTTCGGAAACGGAGCATGCGCGGTAGGTCCCGGGCGGGAGCGCGCCTAATTTAAATGGCACACGCCCATTTGAATTGGCCCGCCTTGCGCCGGAGGCTGCCGGCGTAGGTTTTCATCGCAAGTGCTTGGTGAATCAGGCACTTGCGATGAAAAATTGCGGCTGTGTAACGTATAGTAGGATACGTATAGTAGGATACATTACGTCACCGCGATTCTACGCGAATCTGGCCCTCTGCTTCTAACATCTGAATGCAGTGCCAACCACCTTTAGCCTAAATGGTAGATAACAAAGACTAACACATAACTATTAAATGAAATGTCTTTTTGGTCCTTCTGTCTGTCTCTCTATTCTATGCTTGCATTTAAAAACACAGATGAAAGTCAGACTTCAAAAATAAAATTTCATTTTTATTTTCCTATTTTGTATCTATAGAAAATACATACAAGCCTCCTGAGTATAGCGAGTCTGCTTTGTTAGAAGCACCAAAGTTCACTCAGCCTCCTAATGACCGAACAACAACACATGGCTATAGTACTAAACTAGTGTGCAGTGTTCGTGGCACCCCCAAGGTAAGACATTTAAATAAACATAAAGATATACAGTATATAAATATATATTAGACATATCTGTAGTATTATTACAGTGTCAATTAATCTACTTGTTACAGACTTTGGGCTTGGACTTCATCACTGTACACAGGACGTGTGTAGCACATCCAGTCTATCTGCTCTGCTTTTGCCCCCCCCCCCCCCCTCCCCAGTATACAGTAATTGTCGATTTTGATGAATCAAAGCCAACATTACTGTGTACTCAGAGAAGGTGTCGCCAGGTTTGCTGTCCAAAAAGCAGTCTGAATCAGTGTTTAATAACAATACTGCTCCAGACACAAGTATACAAAGTAACATATTGTTACTTTTGTATCATTCTGTTCATTCATCTGCAGTTAAAAGGGATGAACTTAGATCTGCAAATGATGTCAGTTACAGCACCCTGTTGCTCTGTTTAACCCTGTATTAATCTCGAATCCATCCTAATAAACTCCAAAGTCTCCTTTAACCTCTTGCCTACTGGGCACTTTCACCCCCTTCCTACCCAGGCCAATTTTCAGCACTTTCCCACTTTGAATGACAATTGCACGGTCATGCAACACTGTACCCAAATGACATTTTTATCATTTTGCACTGGTAGGCACTGATAGGTGGCATGGACAGGCGGCACTGATGGGCAGCACCGATGAGCAGGCACTAAAAGGCAGCACTGACTGGCATCACTAATGGGCACTGATTGGTGTCACTGATGGGCACTTCTGGCTCTTTACTGTAATTAGGGCACTGATGATCAGTGCCCTGATTACCTGTCCTGGTCTCCCCTGCAAGCAGATGCCGCTGATCGTTTCTCCTCGCCACATTGTCAAGGAGAGACGATAAACAGCACTTCCGCATTTACACGTGACTGGCTGTGATTTGAAACAGCCGATCACATGGTTAAAGAGTCACATCATCAGCTCTTTACCGAGATTGTGGTCACGCCGTGTCCTAGGTATACGCTGCGGCCTCCGCGCTGCGTGCCCCCAAGCAGTTGTTCTGGGGCACCATCATATGACGTCCCAGAAAGAGACTGCACCGCTCTGCAGTCATTTGGTGGTGGATGGGCAGGAAGTGGTTAACTATTATTTTTCTGACTATTTTTTGTTTGTTTTTATTTTATTTAACCACTTCCTTACTGGGCACTTATACCCCCCTCCGCACTTTGAATGACAATTGCGCGGTTATACAACGCTGTACCCAAATGACATTTTTATAATTTTTTTCACACAAATAGAGCTTTTTTTTGGTGGTATTTAATCACCGCTGGGGTTTTTATTTTTTGCTAAACAAACAAAAAAACATGGAAAATTTGGAAAAATAAAATCATGTTTCATAGTTTGTTATAAAATTTTGCAAACAGGTAATTTTTCTCCTTAATTAATATGCGCTGATGAGGCGGCACTGGTGGGCACTGATAGGCTGCATGGGTGGGCACTGATAGGCACAGATAAGGTGGCACTGATAGGCACAGATAAGGCGGCACTGATGGGGACAGATAAGGCAGCACTGATGGGCACAGATAAGGCAGCACTGATGGCCACTGATAAGATGGCACTGATGGGCCCTGATGGGTGGCACTGGATGGCACTGATGGGGGACACTGATGGGCAGTGATAGGTGGCACTGATGGGCACTGGTCCATAAAGACATTGAGTTTGGGGTGGAGGAACTTGACTGGCCTGCACAAAGTCTTGACCTCAACCCAAAAGAACATGGATGAATTAAAGCAAAGACTGTGAGCCAGGCACTCTCATCCACATCAGTGCCTGACCTCACAAATGTGATTCTGGAAGAATGGTCAAACATTCCCATAGACCATAGGTGTCAAACATAAGGCCTGTGGGCCGACCCGGCCCTCCAGGCCATTTCATGTGGCCCTCGCACCTCCTGCCCTCCTATGGTCCTCCTCCAGAGTCTTACTTTCTGCTTTAAAGCAATGTATCCAGCTTCTTCCCAGCAGCAGCATAAGGAAAGGGGGGTGCACTGTGATGTAAGGGAGAGTGGGGGACTCAACTTCTGATGGTGGGGTTACTCTTGACATCTAATGTAAGGGGAGGGGATGCGCTGGACATCTAATCTTACAGATACAACCGGCCCTTTTGAGGGCAATCATAATGCTGATGCTGCCCACGATGAAATTGAGTTTGACACCCTACCATAGACACACTCCTAAACATTATGGACAGCCTTCCCTGATGAGTTGAAGCTGTTGTAGCTGCAAAGGGTGGGCCAACGCAATATTGAACCCTACGGACTAAGACTGAGATGCCATTAAAGTTCATGTGTGTGTAAAGGCAGGCGTCCCAATACTTTTGGTAATATAGTGTATATAATGCTTTAGGCTTTTATGCTGTCTATATGAAATATTATGATATTAAAATATACAATATTTACTTTTAAGCCTAAAGTTGTCTGGATGAAAAATCAAATGGAAATTCGTGAAGATCCCAAATTCCGGTCACTTGTCAACCAAGGTGTTTGCTCCCTTGAAATCCGCAGACCTAGCCCATTCGATGGTGGTGTGTATACTTGCAAAGCTATTAACTCTCAGGGAGAAGCAACTGTGGACTGCAGACTCAATATTAAAGGTAAGCAGAAGATGTATACTTTGAAATTGTGATGTTGTCGCCATTGTAGCTCTTTCCCCGCATAATGTAGACAAAAGGCTGAGACCTATGTCAACCATGCTAAAAACGAATATGAATTATTTCTTTAGTTAAAGTGTTAATCAAAGGAATGTTCAAGAAATGTACAGGTTGATAGAATAAAAATTAGGGGCAGATCCTCAAAGAAATTACGCGGCGTATCTCTTGATACGCCGTGTAATTTCAAATTTTGCGCGTCGTATCTTTGTTTTGGTATCCCCAAAACAAGATACGACGGCATCTGTGTTAGATCCGACAGGCGTACGTCTTCGTCCGCCGTCGTATCTTAGATGCAATTTTTTGGCGTCCGCTAGGTGGCGTTCACATCGTAATCCACGTCGAGTATGCAAATTAGCTATTTCCGACGATCCACGAACGTACGAGCGGCCGTCGCATTTTTTTACGTCGTTTCCGTTCGGCTTTTTCCGGCATATAGTTAAAGCTGCTATCTGGTGGCGTACTCAATGTTAAGTATGGCCGTCGTTCCCGTGTCTAATTTTGAAAATTTGATGTCGTTTGCGTAAGTCGTCCATGAATGGGGCTGGACGCCATTTACGTTCACGTTGAAAACAATGACGTCCTTGCGACATCATTTAGCGCAATGCACGGCGGGAAATTTTAGGGACGGCGCATTCGCAGTTCGTTCGGCACGGGGACGAGCTTCATTTAAATGAAACACGCCCCCTACCCGCCCAATTTGAAATCCGCCGCGAGAGATACACTACGCCGCCGGAACTTACGGCGCGAATTCATTGAGGATTCAAACCAAAGCCAGGTAAGTTACAGCGGCGTAGCGTATCTCACATCTGCGACGGGCGCAGCGGAGGTACGTGGATCTACCCCAAAAGGTGGAGAATGCTGTCCTATGATGACAACAAGTAGGCATTCTGAAGAAGAAAACTGACATTGGCAGTAGAAAATAAAAGCCCATATAAGACTTTTTTTTGTCCCCATTAATCTATCAGTATTGGGCAGAACCACAGAAGCTAGATGTTAACACTTTAGCATATTGGGTCATATAATAAGGGCACACTGTTTCAATCTGGGCAACATTTGTAACACAACATTATATTGTCTTATCTTTATGAAGCCAGTTGGGCTCTAGTAATATATTACAAGTTTGCTTTTCAAATAAAACATATTTGTCTTTGTGTATCCCCAACTATCAGTTTTCAGCTTACTAAATTCAATTAAATCTTTTACTGGTTACAGTATTATATTTGCAAATGAATGGCATTTCTTTTGTGTATTCATATTATTTTCTCTGCTACTGAATCAGCATTGTAATTAGATTAGAAAACTAGGAATTTAGGGCCAGATTCTCAGAGATCTGCGTATCTCTGAGAATGTGTAACGTATGTCATTTATGTTACGCCGCCGCAAGTTTTACAGGCAAGTGCTTTATTCACAAAGAACTTGCCTGTAAAGTTGCGGCGGCGTAGCGTAAATCCTCCTGCGCAAGCCCACGTAATTCAAATGAGCCGGGTAGGGGGCGTAGAGCATTTAAATTAGGCGCGTTCCCGCGCCGAATGTACTGCGCATACGCCGACCCTAAAATTTCCCGACGTGCATTGCGCTAAATGATGTCGCAAGGACGTCATTGGTTTCGACGTGAACGTAAATGGCGTCCAGCCCCATTCACGGACGAGTTACGCAAACAACGTAAAATTTTCTAATAGCGACGCGGGAACGACGTCCATACTTAACATTGGACATTGGACATTGGCCACCTAGGGGGCATGTTTATCTTTACGCCGCGTATCTCTTACGGAAACGGCGTAAATTTACTGCGACGGGCAAGCGTACGTTTGTGAATAGGCGTAACGACTCATTTGCATATTCTACGCCGACCTCAATGGAAGCGCCACCTAACGTGCAGCGTAAGTATTGCACCCTAAGCTACGACGGCGCAGGCTATCGTATCTTAGGCATGTTTAAGTGTATCTCAGTTTGAGAATACATTTAAACATACGACGGGCTTAGATTCGGAGTTACGTCGGCGTATCTACTGATACGCCGTCGTAACTCTTTGTGAATCTGGCCCTTACTTTTTACCAAATTAACCCACAACTACCATTGGGAAGGCAGGACAAATTTAAAGGGGTTGTACAGGTACAATTCTTTTTTCCCTAAATAGCTTCCTTTACCTTAGTGCAGTCCTCCTTCACTTAACTCATCCTTCCATTTTGCTTTTAAATGTCCTTATTTCTTCTGAGAAATCCGCACTTCCTGTTCTTCTGTCTGTAACTCCACACAGTATTGCAAGGCTTTCTCCCTAGTGTGGAGTGTCGTGCTCGCCCCCTCCGTTGGACAACAGGAGAGTCAGGACGCCCACTAACACACAGCTCCTTTCTCTTCCTGCAACGTAGAGAGCGTCCTGACTCTCCTGTAGTCCAAGGAAGGGGGCGAGCACACCACTCCACACCAGGGAGAAAGCCTTGCATTACTGTGTGGAGTTACAGACAGAAGAACAGGAAGTGAGGATTTCTCAGAAGAATTAAGGCCATTTAAAAGCAAAATGGAAGGATGAGGTAAATGAAGGAGGACTGCACTAAGGTAAAGGAAGCCGTTTAGGGGGGGGAAAAATTGTACCTTTACAACCCCTTTAACACTGATTTACAGACACCCACTTGTTGTATTGTGAAGACAAAGCTGTGCATGCGTGCATTATGATCTAATATATGTCTCATATTTTTTTTTTAGTTCCACAATAAAAGAGGACATGTGAGAATAACGTAAGTATTAAAAAACACAGTTTTAGGAGTGGTAGCAATTATAACAGTACAGATTATTTTTAGAGTTAGTACTTTCGCAGATTGGACGTGATGGACTTGTGTTTTTTTTCAACCTCATATAAATAATTCTGGTAGGTGGCCACAAATGTTTACAAGGAATCAATATATATATATATATATATATATATATATATATATATATATATATATATATATATATAAATAAAATCAGTCATACCTTTATCTTCAGAGGTGGCTCTTTAATTAGGCAAATTAGGTGGTCGCCTAAGGCCTCGCACTCACAGGGGCCTCGCGGTCATCTAATTTGCCTGTGATTAATCACCAGGATGGAGTGCCACCACCTCCAGCGCTGCCCTGTGTTTTCTGTTCCCTGTTGTCACCTTGCTGGGTCCCAGATGTTATATTGGCTGCATATGTCTGACGGGTGAGGAGGGTGCTGATCACCTGTGTGCTAGAGCCGTGCAGCCATTTTTCTTGCTTGAATTTTTTTCCCAGATTGGGGATGTGAATGGGGCCTAATGTCTAAATTTTTGCCTAAGGCCTCACAAAGCCTAGAGCTGCCTCTGTTTATCTTTCTTTGAATAGATTAAAGTATATATAGTAGGCTATATATACTTTAATCTATTCAAAGAAAGATAAAGGATTGACGGATTTTATATATATATAGATAGATAGAGATAGATATAGATATCTATCTATCTATCTATCTATCTATCTATCTATCTATCTATCTATCTATCTATATATATATATATATATATATATATATATATATATATATATATATATATATATATATTTTTTTTAAATATATATATATATATATATATATATATATATATATATATATATATATATATATATATATATATATATATATATATATATATATATATATATATATATATATATATATATATATATATATATATATATATATATATATGACATTTCAACAACAGTGAATGGTTATCAGTGTTATCAAAAAGACACAAAGCTTTTAGAGGGCCACTACAGCTCTGCATAATGTTCGATGATGTTCTTTTCCAGAGCATGCTGCTGTTCTATGTCATTTCATTCTCATGGGACAATTTAAGCCCAAGCTGGCAGGGTCAGAGCCCTGGGATTATCAGCAACATTCTTAGCGGTGTGCTTATCCTGGAGTATTCTCAAAGAGCACACGCCATTACACCAACATAGTTCATGTACTGATTAGGCTATTTGTAGTCCTGTGAAGGCATTGAAAAAATGCAAAGCTCGGGAGGAGGGCTCGATTCAAACCTTTGTTTAAATCAGCAAAATTCATTTAAGGTTCAACAAAGAAAAAAGCTGTTTAATGCGTTAGGCCCCATGCATACTGGGTATTTTAACCACTTAAGGACCGCCCGCCGCAGGTATACTGCGGCAAGGAAGCTCCATTGAGCGATACGATGTACCCATACGTCATTTTGTGTAATAGATACAGTAGGCGTGGGTCCCCGCAGCATGGAGCAGGAGCTTGTGTGCGTGGCCGGCGGCCGTGATGTCCGCCAGCCACCCGTGGTCGATCCACAGAGAAGCAGAATGTAAACAAGGCAGATCCCTGTTCTGACATGGGAGTACAGAGAGATCTTATGTACCTAGTGATTGGGAACAGCCATCTCTTTGTACTCCCAGTCAGTCCACTGCCCCCCCCCCCCCCCCACAGTTAGATAGCACCTCCCAAGGACACATTTAACCCTTTGATCACCCCTGGTGTTAACTCCTTCCTTGCCAATGTCATTTATACAGTGATCAGTGCATTAATGTCACTTGTCCCTAAAAAGTGTCACTTTGGGTCGGATCTGTCTGCCGCAATGTCGCAGTCACGCAAAAAAAAAATTATGATCGCTGCCATTACCAGCAAAAACAATAAAAAATAAATCCGTAAATCTATCCCCATTTTGAAAAAGCTACACTTTTGCACAAACCAATTGGGATTTTTTTTAACAAAAATATGTAACCAAATACATATTGGCCTAAACAATTTTTAGATCTGTATTATAGTAAAAAATATTTGTTGTTTTTTTCAAAATTGTCAGTCTTTTTTGGTTTATAGCGCAAAAAATAAAAACCGCAGTGGTGATCAAGTAATATAATTGCTGGGAAGAGATCTCCGGCGGGTAACAAAAGTGCAGAGCGGCTCTATAACAAATGTATTTGGCACAATTATATTACAGAAACGCACACATTGTACATTATATACTACTGTAATAGAGTGGATTATAGGATTTTACAAGCATTTGAACTCAGTTCACACTGGGGATTCCTGACAGGCAGGGAGGGAGAGGGGGAGAGAAGACAGCACATTACATGGTAAGACCTACCCCGAAAATAAGCCCTACTGTGTCTTTTGTTGGCATAATTAATATAAGACCCAGGCTTATTTTCGGGGAAACACGGTACATTACAATGAGCACACTCCAACATGTGCCCTAAAAACACAAAATACACTCCATTATTCATCTTGCTGCACTCACACCACCCCATGCAAATCATACATAGGGTACTTTTTTTTCTAACACAAGGGTATTTCTAGACTTTGACATGCAGAACATGTGCCCCAGGTCTTATTTTAAGAGTCCTGGGTCTGCTTTGCAACAGACAAGACAGACAAGAATCTTGCAAACAAAGGGCCAGATTCACAGATATCTGCGGCGGCGTAACGTATCGTCTTTACGTTACACCGCCGCAAGTTTTCAGCGCAAGTGCCTGATTCACCAAGCACTTGCGTGTAAACTTACGGCGGTGTAACGTAAAGCCGTCTGGCGCAAGCCCGCCTAATTCAAATGGGGAGTGTACCATTTAAATTAGGCGCGTTCCCGCGCCGAACGTTCTGCGCATGCTCCTTGTGGAAACTTCCCGACGTGCTTTGCGCGAAATTACGGCGCCCCAACGTATTTTTTTAACAGCGACGTGCGTTACATCGTTTCGTATTCCCGGACGTCTTACGCAAAAAAAAATTGAAATTCGAAGCGGGAACGACGGCCATACTTTAACAAGGCTGTTCTGTAAGCCATGAAAAAGCAGGCTTATGTTTGCGAAGGGAAAAACCGACTAGCGACGACATAAGAGATTGCGACGAACGCAGAAGGGACATAACTTACTAATAATGCACTGTATCCCTGGTTTCCTTGAAACACTTCTCCATCGATGCCCCCACTCCCACTGCTTTAATCTTCTGGTGCAGTAGGGGATTAATAAAACTGAGGGAGCTGACCAGTAATGTATTTAGGGTTTGTGCTGCCCTAGGCCTGACTAAAGTCTCTCACTTCCTGTTTGGCTATGGGGCAGGTAGTGAAGGGAAATCTCTGCAATGGGACAGGGATGGTAAAAAATAAACTGACAGTGTCTATTACCCTCTATCCATAATGAAAAAAATAATAATTCTACTTTAAGCACAAATTTCTGATAATTTTATGGTGAGGATAAGAATAAGAAGATATAACCATGCCAATGGTGCAGCAAAAACATATAGCACAATCAGGAAGGTTTGTGGTCCAGGATGATAAGACAGTCAAAATTAGAAGCAACCCCCCCCCCCCCCCACAGTTGCGGCATGCCGGCCTCCCGCATTCCCGGAAGCAGTGCAGCTGCTTTATGGGGGTGCTAGATTAATTTGCCTCTTAGTCCAGTCCGCCCCATAAGACTGGCGCTACATTAACAGTGTAGCGCAAGCCGGCGGGGACTCTTTCCGTGCTGCCCCCCTGCAAAGTGCTGGCTTGGCCTGGGCCTTGTTGGCCTAGGCCAGGATACAGCATTGGAGCTGGCATTTGCATTCATTAAGAGTGCCCGACTATGCCCTCCCTTTCCTCTGAGGGAGCTGGCATTTGCATTCATCAAGAGTGCCCGACTATGCCCTCCCTTTCCTCTGAGGGAGCTGGCATTTGCATCCATCAAGAGTGCCCGACTATGCCCTCCCTTTTCTCACAGTTGCTCCATTTATAGAAGACTTACTACAGAGTGAAACACAATCAATGAATGGAGGGGTCAGACATTTTAATCATCCATACCTTTTCTATTCATAAATTGTGTTTCATTCATAGAAGCTGTAGTATGGCTTCTATGAATAGAAGAGCGGGGCAGAAAAAAGGGGCATAGTCAGGCACTCCTGATGAATGCCTGTGAATGCTCTTAGTTCTATAAACCCCGGTAACACCAGAAGATTACATAGTATAGTTGCCAAGGTTGAATAAAGACACCAGTCCATCAAGCTCAACGTGAGTGCGTGTTGTATGTATTTATGCCACATTACTGCATTGGGGGTGAGGGGGGGCATTGATGAAGGAGGAATTAAAAGGAACCATAATACAGCAGCACAGGAGAAACATCACAGCAATAGTGAGTCATATCCCTTGTGCTGATTTTTGTTTTTTATTTTGACTACACTTGTGCTTTAAAGCGGAGTTTCGGCCACAATTTCACTTTTTAAATATAAATACCCCTGTAATACACAAGCTTAATGTATTCTAGTAAAGTTAGTCTGTAAACTAAGGTCCGTTTTGTTAGGTTGTTACAGCATTTAGACACTTTATAAAATAGAAATTGACTGGGGCCATCTTAAGTGTGGGCATCATGAAGCCAGACTGTATGACTTCCTGGATTTCAGCCTTGCAAATCTCGCACATGCTCAGTGCTGCACAAGCAGTGTCAGATCAGGTTTCAGCACCTGTGCTGTCCAAGTCACATGATTCTTCGAGACTGGGGAGTGCACAGACTCCTGGAAAGTTACACCCACTACATTCCCAGGAGTCTGTGCGGTGTAGGTTAGGAAGCTTAAAGCGGGGGTTCACCCTTAGAGGGCACTTTTCCCCCTTCGCTTCCTGCTCGTTATTACTAGGGGAATCGGCAATTTATTTTAAAATATGTGCAGTACTTACCCGTTTACGAGACGCATCCTCTCCGTCGCTTCCGGGTATGGGCTTCGGGAATGGGCGGTCCTTCTTGATTGACAGGTTTCCGAGAGGCTTCCGACGGTCGCATCCATCGCGTCACGATTTTCCGAAAGAAGCCGAACGTCGGTGCGCAGGCGCAGTATAGAGCCGCACCGACGTTCGGCTTCTTTCGGCTACGAGTGACGCGATGGATGCGACCGTCGGAAGCCTCTCGGAAGAATGTCAATCAAGAAGGAACGCCCGCTCCCGAAGACCCATACCCGGAAGCGACGGAAGAAGATGCAGCTCGAAAACGGGTAAGTACTGCACCTATTTTAATATAAATAGCCGATTCCCCTAGACCGAACGAGCAGCAAGCTAAGGGGAGATTTTTTTTTTTTTTTTAAATGGGTGAACTCCCGCTTTAAGCACCTAGGTGCAGGAAGTGGGAAGATTAACTATTCTGCCTAGCAACAACACTTTGAAGGCATCTAAAAAAAAAAAAAAAATTCTTAAAGGACTAATGACATTTTTTTAAAACTACTGATGTAATGTTATATTTATGGGTGGAACTCCACTTTAAGCAGGTGTTCAGGAACGCCATGATTTGCTGTATATACAGGCTTATCAAGAGTTGCTTTTCTTCAGTGGTCAAGCACAGACCTTTGAAAATTCTATATGGAATGGATTGACCCAAAGTCCCATCAAACCCAATTGGTAATTACAAAAAAGATAAAACTAATACAAATCAAAGTCCTTCCAGTATCCCTCACCCCCCAAAAAATAAGCAATTGATCATTTGAATCAACTTGTGAATGTACAATTTATATGTAAAGCTCTGCGTAAATTGTCAGTGCTATATAAGTACCTAAAATAAATAAATAAACCCTGCTTTTACCAGTCCACTTGACACCATTTAATTAGTCTCTCTGCCAATCTTGACATGACTCTTGAGTGAAGAGCTCAGACAAAACAAGCATTTATATATCATTTATATATTACAGAATACCAAACAAATTCAATGTATGTGGCTGTAAATATTTTCTGACTTTTTTTTCTTTTCTTTTTGTTTATTTCAGATTGCAAATTTAAGCAAGAAGGTCATCATGTTTTAAGTCTATAAATATATTTTGTTAGCCTTTCATTGACAACATATTTGTGCTTTGTTATCCTGTGTGGCATAAAAATGTGTTCATAACCACGTAGATATGTAGGCTGGCTAATAAAATGTATTTGGCAAATGGATTGTATAATTTATTTTTAACAAAATATATAAAATAGTTTATGTTTGAATTCCTAGCACTGTTGTTTCTACCTCAACTAAATGCTCAACGGCATTGACAAAAATGATGATGTGTGAGACCTTAAAGTCATTTAATTAAAAAATGTAATCATATCTTTTCCTGGAAGAAAAACATGATTTGATAACCTGATGTAGCTACTGAAGATTTGTTATGCATAAACATATTTACACCTATACATCCTTTATTCTCAATTTGTAGAATGTTGACTTAAAGCAAAACTCTCCAGCCAATTATATAATAAAAAAAGAATAACAAATTAAAGGCTGTGCATGATGTCATAAGCCTAGGCTAATGACCAGACAGGAAACAGGAAGTTGGCTGTATAAGCTAAATTTACTGGCAGAAAGTGAAAACAACAAGAGCAGAAGATTTAATAGATGGAAAGTTGAAAAAATTACTGAAGGTCCGCTTTAACCGCTTGCCGCCCGCCGCACGCAGATATACATCTGCAGCATGGCACGGGCAGGCAGAAGGGCGTATATATATACGTCCCCTTTAAGAAGCGGTTGTTGCGGGCGCGTGCCCCGCCGCAATCTCCGTGAGCGTGCCCACGGGTCCCGCGGACTCGATCGCCGCAGGCATACCCGCGATCGTCTCACGGAGACATAGAACGGGGAGATGTTAGTGTAAACACAACATCTGCCCCGTTCTGCCTAGCTGACACTGTCACTGATCGTGTTCCCTGTCATCGGGAACACGATCAGTGATGTGTCACAGCAAGCCACGCCCCCCTACAGTAAGAATCACGCCTTAGGGTACACTTAACACCTACAGCGCCACCTAGTGGTTAACCCCTTTACCGCCAGTGTCATTTTCACAGTAACCAGTGCATTTTGATAGCACTGATCGCTGTAAAAATGACAACGGTCCCAAAAATGTGTCAAAAGTGTCCGATGTGTCCGCCATAATGTGGCAGTCATGATAAAAATCGCAGATCGCCGCCATTACTAGTAAAAAAAAAAAATATTAATAAAAATGCTATAAAACTATCCCCTATTTTGTAGACGCTATGGCCCAGATTCTCAAAGACTTACGACGGCGTATCTCCAGATACGCCGTCGTAAGTCCGAATGGCCGCCGTTGTATCTATGCGCCTGATTCATAGAATCAGTTACGCATAGATTTGGCCAAGATACGAGCGACGTAAGTCTCCTACGTCGTCGTATCTTGGGGTGCATATATACGCTGGCCGCTAGGTGGCGCTTCCATTGATTTCCGCGTCGAATATGTAAATGAGCAAGATACGCCGATTCACGAACGTACGCACGCCAGTCGGAATTAGTTACGCGCCGTTTACGTAAGACATACCCTGGCGTAAAGATAAAGCTGGTCTCTAGGTGGCGCAGCCCATGCAAGGTACGGACGTTGGAACAAGCGTATCTTTTTACGTCGTTTACGTAAGTCGTACGTGAATGGGGCTGTGCGTAGGTTACGGTCACGTCACAGGCATTGAGCCGGCATATCTTTGGGCGTACATACGACGTCATACTGAGCATGCGCGCGCATGCGCCATTCGTTCGCCCATGCATCTACATGGGGTCACGCTTAATTTAAATAAAACACGCCCACGACCTGCCTACTTTGAATTACGCGCGCTTACGCCAGCCGATTTACGCTACGCCGCCGTAACTTAGGACGCAAGTGCTTTGTGAATACAGCCCTTGCCTCTCTAAGTAGCGGCGGCGTAGCGTAAATAAGATACGCTACGCCCGCACATCGTTATGCCTCCCTACATGAATCTAGGCCTATAACTTTTGTGCAAACTGATCAATAAACGATTATTGCGATTTTTTTAACAAAAATATGTAGAAGAATACGTATCAGCCTAAACTGAGGAAAAACATTTTTTTTATATCTTTTTGGGGGATATTTATTATCGCAAAAAGTAAAAAATATTGTTTTTTTTCCAAAATTATCGCTCTATTTTTGTTTATAGCGCAAAAAATAAAAACCGCAGAGGTGATTAAATACCACCAAAAGAAAGCTCTATTTGTGGGGAAAAAAGGAGGTCAATTTTGTTTGGGAGCCACGTCGCACGACCGCGTAATTGTCAGTTTAAGAGACACAGTGCAGAATCGAAAAAGTGGCCCGGTCATTTAGCAACAAAATGGTCCGGGGCTTAAGTGGTTAATTCAACTCAGTGCTATGCCCAGGCTGTCATGAACCTCCCCCTTGGGCTGGATATCGCACAGCCCAGGCTCAGATTACTACTGCACTGCCACTGAATAGTGCTCACGTGTGATTATGGAAGGGCCATTCAATGTAGCAGTACAATCCGCTGCCACTAGAGAACAAGAGGAAGAACATGCGATGTGTATCGGCCAGAAGGCCCCTGATGGTAAGAATTAAATTTATCGCCAGCCAGATGTTTATAAAAAGCACTTGAGGCTTATGCCCTGTACACACGATCGGTTCGTCTGATGAAATTGAACCGATGGATTTTTTCATCAGATATCCGATGAAGCTGACTTTCATCAGCCTTGCCTACACACCATCGATTAAAAATCCGATCGTGTCCAACGCGGTGACGTAAAACACAATGACGTGCTGAGAAAAATGAAGTTCAATGCTTCGGGGCATGCGTCGACTTGATTCTGAGCATGCGTGGATTTTTGACCGATGGATTTCCCCACAGACGATCGTTTTTTTCTATCGGTTTTTTAACCATACGAAAATTTTAAAACAGGTTCTATTTTTTTTTACTGATGGGAAAAAAACTGATGGGGCCCACACACGATCGGTTTGTCCGTTTTTATCAGACGTACCGATCGTGTGTACAGGGCATTAGAGATTGATGACCTTAAATCAAAAACATTCTATAGGCAGCGGTGGTAAGGACAGCGTTTTCTTTCTTTTCAAGGCTTCATATCTCAGTAATGGAAAAAATGAATCACTCTGTGTATATATTAACACAAAAAAACTATTATCTTCACCTATTATTCAGCTCAATATTAACATTCTTTATGTAAAGTCCTTTCAAACGTGAGCAAACATATTCTTTATATAAATATAGTTGGAAAGATAGCAGTATAAACAGGGCTGCTGTTAAGGCAGTACAGGCAGCCCTCCTATACTGGGCAAAGGCCTCATCATATTAAAAGGGGGGCCCGGGCAGGAGAGCCAGCAGTACTGCCTTATTGCTGACACTTTTGTGCAGTGCTGCTGGCTTCTACTTTTCTTTTCTTCCTCCAGCTGCACTGCAGGGTCATTGTTTCTAGTATTTGTGCCCCCTTCCCCATGCTGTCTGGCACCCCTGCCGTTTTCCCACCTTTCCTCTCCTCTCCTGCTGAGGGCACACAGGTGAGTTGTTTTAAGATGCTGGGGGAGGGGGGGGGCTCATCATCCTGAATGAACACACCACCCTGAATGAACACAGTAAGTGATTGGTACCGATTGCTCACTGTGTGGGGTGCAGATATTGCCCCTTGTCACTTGAATGGGTTTTGTTTAAGGAGGGTATCATTTCTGCTATGGAAAAACACAGGAAACAGTGGTCAGGGCTGCAGAGTAATGGTGTCTTGGTTGTCCTGTACTGAAGCTCTCACTGCTATAGCCCAAATCCAGCCAGCAACCTGCCCCGGGAGACACTGGCCCAGATTCAAGAAGCACTTGCGCCCGCGCAACCATAGTTGCGCGGCGCAAGTGCTTACTTGCTCCGGTGTAACGAGTGCTCCTGATTCAGGAACCTCGTTACACCGACTGCAGCCTAGGATGTGACAAACATAAGCCTCCTTATGCCTTCACATCCCAGGCTGCATTCTTGCGTTGGCCGCTAGGGGGCGCGGCCATTGTGATCGGCGTATAGGATGCAAACTGCATACTACCACCGATTCACAAAAGTTGCGCGGGCCCTGCGTACGCAAGGTACGGAGTTTCCGTACGGCGCCTTTAGCATAAGGCTGCTCCTGCTAATAGCAGGCGCAGCCAATGCTAAAGTATAGCTGCGCCTCCCGCCCGTGAAATTTAAATTTCACGTCGTTTACGTAAGTGAACCGTGAATGGCGCTGGACGCCATTCACGTTCACTTAGAAGCAAATGACGTCCTTGCGACGTCATTTGCCGCAATGCACGTCGGGAAAGTTTCCCGACGGAGCATGCGCTGTTCGCTCGGCGCGGGAGCGCGCCTAATTTAAATGATTCCCGCCCCCGGCGGGATCATTTACATTAGGCAGCCTTGCGCCCGGCTGTTTAGCATATTGCCCGCGCAATTTACGGAGCAACTGCTCCGTGAATCGCCGGCAAAGCGCAATATTTGCGTGGGCGCAGAGAAAAAAATTTGCTCTTTGCCCACGCAAATATTGCGCGATTCTACCTGAATCTGGGCCAGTGTGTTTCCCCTTTCTGGAAAGGGCGCATCCTCGGCTCTGCTTTGGCAAGGCCTTAGGCCTCATTCACACCTCAGCGTTTTGTAGTTTGAACCTCGAAAGCTTCAAAACGCTGGAGGAGAAAAAAATCTATTATTCTTTATGGAGATGGTTTACATCCCCACTCCAAGTCACCTGAAGCTCAAAAAAGTTCTGAAGCTTTTTTTGTAGCTTGAATCGGGCAGATTAGTGTGTTTTTGACACTCTTTTTGTTCCATGGAAATGCTTGATTTGCACGGTTTGTTTTAGTGAGCTTTGTTGCATGTTTCTGATCGCTTTTCTGCTCAAATGCAATAGTTAAATAAAAATAAGAGTAATGGTTAATAAATACATAATAAATAGAATGCATGAATAAATATTCATAATACTCATACATAAAATAATCCTAAACCCACCTCCACCCCTAAAAATAACCCCTAACCCTAATATTAATCCCTAATTTTAACCCTAACACCAAACCTAAAAAAAATCTAAATAATAATAAGTAAATGAATAATAATAAATAAAATAAATAGATTAACCCCCTAACTCCTTACAAAATAAAAAGATTTAATAATTAATACATTGTAGAATAGTAGATTTTTTAAGAAAGGCCTGGATTCTTTCCTAGATACGCATAATATAACTGGGTAATACAATTTATAGTTAAGGTTGATCCAGGGAACATCGATTGTCTCTTGGTTGATCAGGAAAGATTTTTTCACATTGGCTTTATTGTTTTTTTTTGCCTTCTATTGGTTGAACTGGATGGACTTGTGCCTTTTTTCAACCAGACTGACTATGTAATAATACATAAATAAATACATAAAAGTGGACAAAAAGCTGAGAAAAACTTAACAATTTTACTATGTGCAAAAACTGAGAAAGTGATAAAAAATTAAAATAGTAATGAAAATACTGAATAAAAACAAAGTACATGTATGGTGGAGGGAAACCCTCTTCCAAATGTCGGGATTTTTTATGTGAGATGTCAATTGTAGTAAAAAGGTAGGCACACCAAACACAAAGGTTTACAAATTTATCAAAAAAGTTTAAAATAAGAGAAGCTCATAAAAACACGTATTACATGAATCAGACCACAATAGTTACAAAAGGCGAAGGTAGAGTATAATATGCAGAATGCCAACTAGTTTCGCACTTTCGTGCTTCGTCAGGGCCTTGCAATTTAGTCTTTTTGGATTTAGTGGTCTGTGTGTGACATAAAAATATGCCGTTAGTATACATTATAATACATCATACACTTTAGTATCAAAAAGAGGAACATAGTATCTGTGTACTCACCAATTCTGTCAACGACTGTACCAAAAACATGTCAGAACGCAGTCCATCCCGGTGGCACGGATGGCAGGGGAGAACCGGACAGTGACCAGTGGAAGCCAGATCCACTTGGCCGTTAGATGCGTGGATATTAAGATAGTTGGAGCCCCAGCACGAGCCAATAGAATGTCTGCAAGTTGCCAAATATATAAGGTAATACCAGGTAATATTATGGCACCCTGTGTATATCCGTAAACGTTACCCATTCACAGGCATACACAGTCAAACTGAATAAAATTATTTATTTAGGTATATGTACCATAATACAATGACTCAAAAAGGGGAGAAAAAGGGGTTGTAGTATAAAGCGGCCGGAGATAAATATACTACTGAGTGTTACAACACTGCATATGAGTAATACCAGGAAACAAAAAGATATCATAAACTACTTTGTTAACTGGGTAAAAAGATTATATAATAGCTATCAAAAATTATAAGGATTGACCCATAAAATAATAATGGATATATAATCCCTCGGGTAGGGAAACTCCCCCATATGTGATTACCTATGTGGCAGCAATACTAAATATAAGGAAGTTATATACTCGAGTGATCTGAACTCAGGTACTTTAATACATATGATATTCCCATATACCCAGAGGGATGTCAAATCAGGACAATATGTTCACATATGGGGTTTACAAATATAAAACGGGGAAAATCCTAATAGCCAAATAGTACTCCCAGCCAGGGCCGCCATCAGGGGGGTACAGGCAGTACACCTGTAAGGGGCCCGGATGGCAACCCCCTTTAAAAAAAAAATGTTTTTTTTTTTTAGGGATCCGGAGGTTCCCAGGGGCCCGGAGGCCCACAGGGCCCCAGATGGCAACCCCCCTTTTTTTATTTATTTTTTTAAAAAATATATATATTTTTTTTAATATATTTTTATTTTATTTTTTATTAAAGGGCCATTTTTTTTAGGGGTCCAGAGGTCCCCAGGGGCCCGGAGATCCCCAGGGCCCTGGATGACAACCCCCCTTTTTTATATAAAAAAATATTTTTTTAAATATTTTTTTATTTCTTTTATTTTTTATATATATATATATTATTATTATTATTATTATTATTATTATTATTATTATTAAAGGGCCCAGAGGGCAACCCCCCTTTTTTTTATAATTTTTCTTATTTATTTTTTATATTATTATTTATAATTCTAGATTTTCCTAGCTTGTGACGGAAAATATTGATTATATGAAGACAGGAGGCGAGTATCTTATGCATGATCTTTCTTTATTCATGCTCACAGCAGAAATCCAACTTTAGTGGAATCAATAGAAAAAAATGTTTCTAAACTGAATACAAAGAAAAAACTACACCCCCGGCAGCCCTCTAGCTGGATCTGCCAATCACGGGGGAAGGACAGCCTGTATATAAGGGGCTGTCACCTTAAGAACCTCCTCTTTCTTGAGGCGAACCTGTAGCAAACTGATAACTGATGAACAGTCCAAAAACTCTAATCCCTGGGACCAGGACTCCGACACAGGAACCAGCTGACGACAGACGGCCATCCGAGACGGGTTGCCGAAAAGGCCCTCTCAACAGGTCTTCAAAGGACGATTGGACCGAGTCTGAACAGGAAACAGCGATCTCAACAGGAGATCGAAACGGAACTTCCGGGAACGATCAGTCACCGATCTGTAGAGTGCGTGGTTCAATAGCCTAGAACAAATGAGAGATAACCGTGACAGGGTTGGGTAGGGAGGGAAGATACTCGCCTCCTGTCTTCATATAATCAATATTTTCCGTCACAAGCTAGGAAAATCTAGAATTATATATCAGACAGGAGGCTCATATCTTATGCAAGTTTAAAGCTATGACAATGCATAAAATAATTACAACCGTCCTAGTCTACAACACTGACATGGATACGTGAACCTCCGGTCTAAAATAAAATTGACGGAAAGTGGTCGCTGATGACCAGTCTGCAGCTAGCAATAAATCTGACAAGGAACCTCCTGAGGTGACGACCTTAGTGGCCATCGCCCCTCTGGAGGAGTGAGCACCAAAAAGGGCTGTGTCAATCCCAGCCATGTCCATGACTGAGCGCACCCACCGGGCAAGCGTAGCCGAGGAGACTGGAAGGTGGGGTCTGGTGTAGGAAACAAGGAGTTGAGAGAACTGTGATGATCGTAAAGGAGTCGTCATAGACTCATAAGCTTGAAGGCAACGCACCACACAAAGGTGTGGATGTGTGGGAAAGGACGGGTAGAATACCGAATGGAGGCCCGTCTTAGTTCTACGTACGACCGAAAATTTAACTCCCTGAGGCGAGAATTGACGCCTGGAGATGTCCAGAGCCCTGACGTCCGACACCCGCTTAATAGAAATTAGGCATAAGAGGGTCGTCAGTTTGAAGGACAGTAGTTTCAGGGAAAGTACGTCATTATCCCCCCAGTCCGAAAACATGGAGAGGACCTTGGTCACGTCCCAAGTATGCTGGTACTTGGGCTGTGGAGGGCGTTGAAACCTAACGCCCCTCAAGAGGCGGCACACCAAAGGGTGTTTGCCTATAGGTACGGAGTCTACAGGAGCGTGATAAGCGGAGATCGCTGATCGATGGATATTAAGAGAGTTATAGGACTTCCCGGCTTCAAAGGAATCCGCTAGGTAGTTGACCACTAAGGACACAGGTGCCTGAACAGGATCAGTCTGCCGTTGATCACACCAACGGACCCAGAGTCACCAGGCTGATCGGTATGCCGATCTAGTCCCGGGGGCCCAGGCCAAGGCGAGGAGATCCCTAGCTGTTCTTGAAAGATCGCCGCCTGTAGCTGACACCCCGAGACCAACCAGGCGAGGAGAGGCAGGGAGTGCTCCGTGATCAACGGGTGAAGGTCCCCGTCCGGGTTGGTGAGGAGATGAGGGGAGTGAGGAAGGAGCCTGGGGAAATCCACCGCCATCCCCAGGAGGAGGGGAAACCACGGTTGCGTCGGCCACCATGGTGTGATCAGGACGACCGACGCTGACAGATTCACTATGTGAAGTAGGACCTTGAGGATTAGTGAGAACGGGGGAAACGCATAGTGAGTCCCCCGAGGCCACGCCTGGCGTAGAGCGTCTACCGCGTGTGCCTCCGGGTCCGGTCTCCAGCTGTAAAAGCGTGGAAGCTGCGGATTGAGACTGGAGGCGAAAAGGTGCAGAGAAAGAGGACCCCATAAGCGATCGAGTGCCAAGAATACTGGCCGATCCAGACGCCAATCGCTGGAGTCGGATAGGTAACGGGAATTCCAGTCTGCTACCAGGTTGGAAACACCTGGTATATATTCCGCTACTGGAACGATGTTGCGTTCCAGGCAGAAGTGCCAGAATTCCTTCGCCAGATCCGCTAGGATCTTGGATCTGGAACCCCCCAGACGGTTGACGTATTGGACCGCGGAGACGTTGTCCATACGCAGTAATACGCAACAGTTGGACGCATGAGGTAGGAGACTCCTGATGGCGAAGAAAGCCGCCAGGAGTTCCAACGCGTTGATGTGTAGGGACGATTCCTCCGTGGACCACGTCCCTCCTGTGGAAGAGGATCCGCACCGAGCGCCCCAGCCATGTCGACTGGCATCTGACTCCAGGACAAAGTCCGGGTTGGAGCTGAAGATGGTCTTGCCGTTCCATTCGACGGCATGGTGTAGCCACCACCGAAGTTCCACTATGGCTTCCTCTCCAGAAGGACCTCGTCTGCATAGCGGAGCCCCTGGCGGAGATGGAGGGTCTTGAGCCTCTGTAGGGCTCGGTAATGAAGGGGGGCAGGGAAAATGGCTTGAATCGACGCTGATAATAGGCCGACAAGGCGCGCCAGACCGCGTAAGGACACCCTCTGTCTGTCTAGTACGAGACTGATCTCCTTGCGTATGGTGACTAACTTGGTTTTGGGAAGACGGAGAACCGCTCGGTTGGTGTCTACTAGAAAGCCTAAAAACTCCATCTCTTGAGAGGGGATAAGGATCGATTTCTCGTAGTTTATGAGAAAACCCAGATCCTGGAGTAAAGCGACTGCCCAGGAAGCATGGGCGTTTGCTAGGTGGGGGGAGCGGGCCATAATGAGCAGGTCGTCTAAGTAAATGATCAACCTCACTCCCCTGCTCCGTAGGGCAGCCACCACTGGTTTCAGCAGTTTGGTGAAACACCATGGCGCGGAAGAGAGGCCGAACGGCAGGCAAGTGAATTGCCACACTCTGTCCCTCCACCGAAAACTAAGTAAGTGTTGGGAGGCCGGGTGGATGGGAACTGTGAGATAAGCGTTTTTTTAAGTCCACCTTTACTAACCAGTCCCCGGGACGTAAGAGATCCCGCAGGCAGTGAATGCCCTCCATTTTGAAATGTCGGTAAACGACATGCTGATTGAGGTTTCTCAAGTTTATCACGGGCGGTATCCACCGTCCTTCTTTCTGACCAGGAATAGGTTGCTGAGGAGACCCGGGGAGAGAGGATCCACTTCTATCACCGTGTGTTTGGCCTGGAGGTCCTGCAACTCGCCGTCCATGAGTGCGGCGTTTAGGTTTGAGAACCGAATGGGATGAGGGGCTCGATCCATCTGCGGTAGGGTACACAGTTCTATCTGGTAGCCCGCTACGGTATTGAGAATCCACGCGTCTGCCGTAATCGCAGACCAGGCGTGGATAAAATGTCCCAGCCTTCCCCCCACAGGAATGTGTGAAAAATTGAGGTGTGTTGTACTCACCAGAGGCAGGTCGGGAACGGGGGAAGCCTCTCCCTCCTCGGCCTCTCCATGGGCGTCCTCGTGGAGGAAAGAAGGGCGCCGGTTACGCCACTGGCATTGGATAGGGTTGCGGAGGTTGGTACTGCGCGGGAGCCCTATGGTAAGGCCTGCTGGAGAAGTAGCGGCCGGCAGAACGGCCCTTGTATCTGCCGGCCCTGGGAAAAATTCTAGCGGAATTTGCTTTCTTTAATGAGGTCTGAGCCTTGTCCAGGCTAGAATAAAGGCCCACCATCTTATTGATGTCTTTTATGAGAGAGTCTCCGAACAGCATGCCCTCTGCTGACAGACCTGGCTCAGACTCGGCAAGGTGTGAGAGCTGGGGGTCCAGCCTCATAAGGATGGAGCGGCGGCGCTCCATAGAGCATGTGGTGTTAGCGCAGCCCAAGAGGCAGATTGCTCTCTGGGCCCACCCTCTGAGCTGGGGTAAATCCACTGGTTGTCCGGTGGAAGAAGCTTGCTCACTGAGGTTTAAAATTTTTGTGAGGGGCCCAAAAAGGTCTAAGACCCTATCTTGAATGGATTTGGAGGCCCTCTCTATCCCTTTTTTGGAATACTTTCCATTCTTTGTGAGGTACCTCAGGAGGATGGGATCTACCTCGGGGGTGCTAACCACCTTCTTGGCGATACTAGGGCGAGGGCATTCCGCCCGTAACTTATTACGGTTGGCCCTGTCAACTGCCCTACGTGCCCAATATTCAATATACTGAGACACCTCGGGTAGGGGTGTCCAGTCACCGGAACGGGGGTGCGTAATAGCTTCCGGGTCAAAAAATGGTTCTCCATGGGAGTCCAGTAAAATCTCACCCTGGGGTGCAGGGTTGGCGCCATTCTGGGACGACAAATGCCCACTGTCCTTATAGTCATCATCATCCTCCCCAGACTCGGAGGTATCAGCCGCCTCGGACTCTGCGGACGACTCGGGAGAGGAGTCCACAAAAGAGTCTGGCTTAGTCCGCCTGGCGGAACGTTGCCTCTGAGTATTTGTCTCCCTGAGGCCCAGGGGTCGTTCGGAGTCTGGAAGGACAGTGGGTTGACAGACCTGGGAGGGTGCTGTCTGGGGCATATTTATTACTTCCCCTGCCGGGGAGTCGTAGGTCACCTCAATGTGGCAGCGTTTCTGTGGCGCCTTGCCCTTTTTTATGCGAGGTATGTCATTACCGGATGAACCAGGTATAAGGGCAGTAGGTTGGGGCACGAGAGGAGGGGGTGTGACTGAGGCCATAGCAGCCTGTACAGATCGGCTGACTAATTCCTGGATCTGTGCCGCAGTCATAAAGATAGGAGCATCCTGGGATGGTTCTAATGAACCCTCAGGGGCGCTGTCGAGAGGAAGAACACCTTTTTCTGCCATGGTAGTAGAGCTGTTCTAGCTAGTACACCACCCTTGTGATTAGGTATAGGAATAATTATAGTAGTGTGCAGCCTGTATAGTGCCGGGTGACCTAGGCAGCAGATCTTTAGCAGGCAGAGTACCGCACTGTGATCTTTAGCAGGCAGAGTACCGCACTGTGATCTAGGGGAGCAGACCTACCTACAGTGAAACTAGTGAGGGAATAAATTCCCGTATGACCGCTGAGGAAAACTCCGCGCTGTGTACCCCTCACCGCTCACCGACACACTGGTGTAGCGGTGAGGAGGAGCGGGTTTGCGAGCGGAGGACGAAATCTCGCGAGATCGGGGGAGCGTCCTGATAGGCTGAGACTTCCGCCACGCCCCCCCGAGAATGCGCCGAGCACGGAAGAGGCGCGAAAGGAACGAGAGAGAACGCCGCAGAAGATGGCGCTGAACTCTCGCGAGACTACCAGAGGGGACCTCTGAGGGGAGAAGGGAGAGAAGCGCGAATCGGTCAGAGCGCCCGAGGATTGCGCGCTGACCAGAGCCCGAGCATCCAGGTGATGAAGGGGAGTCGGGCGAACAGTAAAAAACGGCGGATAAGAATAGTAATGAGCGAGGGATGAGGGGAAAACATCCTCAGAGCCCAGCAAGCTGGGCAAGCAAGGAAATCCGCCACATACAGTACAATACAGTACAATATATAAAATATATAATAAATATGTATAAATAAATATATAATAAAATATAAGCTGATATAAATCAATGAATTACTTATCTGAAGTCTGTTCTGTGAGCAGAAAGAAAGAGGAGGTTCTTAAGGTGACAGCCCCTTATATACAGGCTGTCCTGCCCCGTGATTGGCAGATCCAGCTAGAGGGCTGCCGGGGGTGTAGTTTTTTCTTTGTATTCAGTTTAGAAACGTTTTTTTCTATTGATTCCACTAAAGTTGGATTTCTGCTGTGAGCATGAATAAAGAAAGATCATGCATAAGATATGAGCCTCCTGTCTGATATATAATTATATATATTATTAAAGGGCCCAGAGGTCCCCAGGGCCCCAGATGGCAACCCCCTTTTTAAGAATAAATACATTTAAATATATATTTTTTATATATATATATTTTTCTTTTTATAAAAGGGCCCAGCCAGAGGTACCCAGGGCCCCCGATGGCTACCCCCTTACCGCCCCCTGCTTCTCAGTTCGTGGCAGCCTCCCGCTTCTTAATTTCAGGCAGCAGCACCCCCCCCCCCCCGGTTATTTTCTCCAGGGGACCAAGGCCTGAAGCTGTGTAAGGGGCCCCATAATTCCTGATGGCGGCCCTGCTCCCAGCATGGATTGCTTGGTAAGTGAGCATCTATAAAGAAGGGGTATTTACCTGTGACTCAAATAGCAGGTTGAATTGATCTCCAGTAGAGAGGGAGACAAGTGCCTCCAAACTCGTGAAGGTTTCCGACCGGCCAGCTGAAAATAGTCAGCGCCATCTTAAATACCATATCTTTGCCGGAAGTGAAAGGTCACGAATGACCTCTGACTTCACTTCCGGCCCGTGCGTCCCAAATGGTGCGCACTCAACCATAACGTCCATGCATGCTAACGCACGCATGGACCGCACACGTGGGGCGCATAACGCCCCTTGTGAGACGCAGGAACTGTCCGGCTCGGAAAGCCAGGCATTCCTGCATTGGTGGTGCGCGCACCCTGCTGGAGATGGAGCCAACAGGGGAGGGAGGTGTGGTCGAATGGGCACACCTCCCTGTTGGGACGCACGAATACCCACGCAAACCTGAAGCCCTGCCCATCCCAAACCATCCTTACAGCCTGGAAGAGAAGGAGAGCGTTAGACACAGTCAGGTTAACACAACCTAGCCATATATATATATATATATATATATATATACACAATAATTTGTTACAATAATATATCTCAATACAGCAATAAACAATAATTAATCTTAGATAATATGTATAGTGTGACAGGAAGTCAGGTAAATCTGTAGGTGTTGTCACAGACGGGAGATACATTTCTGCCTTGTTTAGACAATATACCAATTATTATCAGGTGTCGGCTGCAGAAGCAGCCAGAAAGATTTAGGGCGTTGGAAAACTTCAGCTGTTCAGAATGAGGCAATTAAGGCCTCTATAAGTAATCCAGAGGATTACTACTGATTGCTACATCCTGAGGCATTTTGAGTGAAAGAGAGCAGTGAACAGAAATACTTCTGAAGAGGTGAGGTGCTGTTGATTTTTCTATGTGATAAAAATCAAAAAGACTATTTGTTTTTCTGCTGTATGACCAGCAGTGTCTGCTCAGCAGTAGGCTGTGCCATACTCCATAAATAAGTTCCTGTGTGGTGAAAGTAGACGCCCCAAGTGGCCAGGGTTTATTTTATGTTTGATTTTGTTTATGCTGTTTGGATGCTTGCACTTGTTTCCAACAAGATGGAAGAATAAACCAAATTCTTTGTTTTCAACCGTCTTCGGCTGTTTCTCTGTATTGTTCCGTGTGTAGTGAACCCATCCAGGGGGTCACACACCACCACTACCGAGCTAACCCCTTACAATAGATGCCATTCAGGTAATTGGCAATAATACTTAGTGCACATAATCCCAGGCTCATATAGCCAATTTACATAACTGTGTTGATGGAAGGAGGAAATTAGAAGGGGGGGGGGGAATGACAGAGGATAGAGAGGGGGTTTTCTGTGGGGTATACAAAAAAAACCTCACCTCACCAAGAAAGGACTAAATTCAAATGAAATCAATAAAATTAAAACAATACATAAAGGACAAATCCCACAATAATGCATCTAGTGATTCAAAGAAATGGCTTAAAGGATAACGACGTATTGAGGCCATGTGGATAAGTGGCTCATTGGTCAAATATCCATCGGGCCTCACGTTGCAAAATTCTCTTGTCAAAGTCACCCCCCTCTCTGGAAAAGGAACAACCTCTAGGGCAATTTTTTTTATAAACGATGGGTCATAACTATGATTTAACCCCACATGCTTACATATCGGTGTGTAGATAAGACCAGCATCCAAGTAGTAAAGATGATCTTTGATTCTCTTAGCAAATGTTTTAGTTTTGCCGATATAAAATGCACCACATCGGCATGTGGCCAGATAGACGATACCAATTGTAGTACAATCGGCAAATGATTTCAGAAAGCCACCTCTCGGTAGCGGGCATCCATCACCCTCCTGGATCCATGGACACTGATCACAGTGGCCACATTAATAGGTTCCAGATCCCCCAGATGCTCCCGCCTCTGATATGTCAGGAGGGAGATGACTATGTATTAGACCATCTTTGATTGATCTGGATTTCCTATAGACAATTTCTGGTCTCGCTGAGACATATTTAGAAATGACAGGGTCCTCAGACAAAAAATGCCAGTTGTTACTGATCAGTTGGCGAAAGATGTATTGATGGGCACTGAAGGTTGTAATCAGTTTTGTGGTAGGATTAGGTTCCTTCTTTTTAGATTTAAATAGCAACATATCTTGCGTATTTAGTTTAGTTTTAGCATACGTCTTTTTCAGTACCTTACTGGTAACGTTTACGGATATACACAGGGTGCCATAATATTACCTGGTATTACCTTCAATATTTGGCAACTTGCAGACATTCTATTGGCTCGTGCTGGGGCTCCAACTATCTTAATAATGGCCAAGTGGATCTGGCTTCCACTGGTCACTGTCCGGTTCTCCCCTGCCATCCGTGCCGCCGGGATCTTTTGGATCCTTTGGACTGCGTTCTGACATGTTTTTTGGTACAGTCGTTGACAGAATTGGTGAGCACACAGATACTATGTTCCTCTTTTTGATACTAAAGTGTATGATGTATTATAATGTATACTAACGGCATACTAACGGCATATTTTTATGTCACACACAGACCTCTAAATCCAAAAATACTAAATTGCAAGGCCCTGACGAAGCACGAAAGTGCGAAACTAGTTGGCATTCTGCATATTATACTCTACCTTCACCTTTTGTAACTATTGTGGTCTGATTGATGTAATACGTGTTTTTATGAGCTTCTCTTATATTAAACTTTTTTGATAAATTTGTAAACCTTTGTGTTTGGTGTGCCTACCTTTTTACTACAATTGACATCTCGCATAAAAAATCCACACATTTGGAAGAGGGTTTCCCTCCACCATACATGTACTTTGTTTTTATTCTGTCTCTTTGAATGGGATTGTGAGTTTTTGCCAATTGGTTTGGGAAACCATTCTCTCCCCACCTCCTTTTTTCTTCTTTAAGTAATGAAAATACTGTTCTTAATTTTTATTTTATTTTTTTAACGAACATCTGCAACCATTTGCTAGTGAACTCAAACACTATAAATAAAGTCATTTTTCATGACTTTTCAAAATATTCTATGCAAATCCAATCTGGGCATTTTTTTTTCAATAGTTTTTCTACATGTATGATGTGAAGAAGGTCTCAATGTTTCAGGTCACTAATGAATTACAGCAATCGTCCACTCTATGGCAGTGTTGAGTCTTAGTTGAATTGTAATCAGTATATCAAAAAGCTGTTGTTTGAAAGAGAAGTGGATTAACTCATTTCAGCTTCCAAAGAACTGACTCAATCTTTTCCACACCCATGCCTTTGTGCACTTATTGAAAGGGCGCATTGCCAAAACATACATTGGCTGATTGCAGAGATGTTATTCTGGGAGAATTGTTTTACGTGCAGAAAAATGGGAGAGTACAAAATAGGCATGTATTTTAAAATGATTAAAGTGACTCAATAGTAATCACTACAAAAATGAAAACAAAACCCAAGCCCAACAAAAAGGTGCTATTAATAGTTGCAGAAAAACATAGGGGGTTGGGAAATTACTCAAAAGAGGTTTAGCATACAACCTCTAGTAGCCTACTCACTCATTATAGTATAGTGGGGCTCTATGGCCAAAATACATAGCATAAAAAAAGAAAAGGCAGATAAGCAAGGCTGCCTAAGGACCATAACCGTGAACCACCGAAGTATGATTACTAAAACAAAATTCTACAAAGATAATCAGGAAAAAATGTATAAATGTATTGAATACAAAAATAGTTCATATTTACGTAGTTACATAGGTTGAAAAAAGACACAAGTCCATCTAGTTCAGTGGTTCTCAACCTGGGGGTCGAATGATGATTTGCCAGGGGGAGGTGCCAAGTGGGAGGGGCTGGAGGAGACCCTATCTCCTGATTTCGGCATAGGTGTCACCAGGGCCGGTGCAAGTATTTTTTCCAACTAAGGGGAAGGTGCATTTTGCCGCCCCCCCCGGCGCGCACACGCCATACATTATATCTGTGCTCCATTGACCTTTAATGGTTATGATGCTTAAAGTGATCGTTTAACTTATTTATCTTTTGCAGAGAAAAATAGCATAGATGGCATTATTCTGCATTGCGTTGTATAATGTACTATTGTTGGAATTTGTTGTTCCTCTGTAACTGCTGGCATTCTGCATTGCGTTGTATAATGATTATACTGCGCAATGCAGATTACCACTGACCTGTTATAGAGGAACTACAAATCCCAGCAATAATACATTATACAGCGCAGTGGAGAATACCACCAGCTATAGAGGAACAACAAATCCCAGCAATGGTACATTATATAAAACACAATGCAGAATACCAGCAGTTACAGAGGACTACAAATCCCAGCAATGATACATTATATAAAACACAATGCATAATACCAGCAGTTACAGAGGACTACAAATCCCAGCAATGATACATTATATAAAACACAATGCAGAATACCAGCAGTTACAGAGGACTACAAATCCCAGCAATAATACATTATACAGGCTGTTTAATATATTATTGCAGGGATTTGGTGGTTTTTTTTTTAAACAGGAAACTTTAAAACAGATCCCCCTTACCTGTTTCTGAAGCCTTGCAAGCGGCGGCGGCTCTGCGGGGGGCGTGTGTCCGGCCTGTGTGGTGAGCGCGGCGTGGACTCGTCCTTCAGATGCCACCCGCAGCGACAGCCCACACACACTGCTGCCCCCCAGGACAAACCACCCCCCCTCCATTAGTAAAGACCCCCCCTGAGGACAAACCTCCTACTTCAATTAGTACAGACCCCCCCATAAACCACCCCCCCATTAGTAGAGACCCCCCCATCCATTAGTACAGACCCCCGGACAAACCACCCCCTTTAATTTTTACAGACCCCTCACCACAAGCCATTCCCCACAATTAGTACAGACCCCCCCCCCACAAGCCACTCCCCCACAATTAGTACAGAGCCCCGCCCACAATTAGTACAGAACCCCCCACAATTAGTACAGAACACCCCCACAAGCCATCCCCCACATTTAGTACAGAGCCCCCACACAACCCCCCCCCCCCCCACAATTAATACAGAGCCCCCCACAATTAGTACAGAGCCCCCCCAAGCCATCCCCCACAATTAGTACAGAGCCCCCCCACAATTAGTACAGAGCCCCCCCACAAGCCACCCCCCCACAATTAATACAAAGCCCCCTACAATTAGTACAGAGCCCCCCCCAAGCCATCCCCCACAATTAGTACAGAACCCCCCCACAAGCCATCCCCCACAATTAGTACAGAGCCCCCTCCACAATTAATACAGAGCCCCCCACAATTAGTACAGAGTCCCCCCCAGCCATCCCCCACAATTAGTACAGAGCCCCCCACAAGCCACCCCCCACAATTAGTACAGAGCCCCCCCACAAGCCAGCCCCCACAATTAGTACAGAGCCCCCCACAAGCCACTCCCCCCACAATTAGTATATAGCCCCCCCACAAGCCACTCCCCCCCACAATTAGTACAGAGCCCCCCCACAAGCCATCCCCCACAATTAGTACAGAGCCCCCCACAATTAGTACAGAGCCCCCCCACAATTAGTACAGAGCCCCCCCAAACGATGGAGAGGAGGAGGGAGAGGCGCACTCTGGCGCGCCACCTCTGTGGCGCCTGGGTGAACTGCACCCCGTACGGCGCTCTCGGCCGGGACTGATTATTCCGCCCTGTTCCTTTGGGTGGCGCCGGCTCCGTAAGGCACTGCTACAAGTCGGAGACAGTGTGAAGCCGGAGACACAGTGAGTAACACTACCTGTGATTATAGTTGCTATTAAAAGTCCCCACTACTTTTTCAGATCAGCAGATGACCTTGATCAAGAGCATCTAATCTACTCACCCCATTCCCCCCACCCCCCACCAAGGAGTAAGAGAGGGAATAAAAAAAGAGAATACATGGAAGGGATAGGAAAAGAGGGGGAGGAGCAAAGAAAAAGGGAGAGAAAGAATTAGAGAGAGAACAAGAAAGACAGCTAGAGAGGGATGGGGAAAAAAATTGGGATAGAGAGAGATAAAAGGGAAAGAAAGAAGAACAAAGAGAAAGAGTGGTACATCGTAAAATGTACAATAAGGGGTTTTAATATTGTACGAGTGGAAGGGAGGCTAAATGTTCGTGGGTTAGGGGCGCAAATTACTTGGGTGCTGACAACCCACGCTACGAAAATAACTTTACTGACAGAGCCGGTTCACACTGGGGCGACTTGCGATCCGACTTCATGTCGCCTCAAGTCGTCCCAAGTCGTGCTGTAGAGAAAAACAATGGAAGTGAATGGGAGCGGTGTTAATACACACGACTCAAGGCGATCCGACTTCAGAAGAAGTTCCTGTACTACTTCAATCCGACTTGTAGGCGATTTGTACCCATTGATTTCAATGGAAATCGCCTCAGAAGTCGGATCACTGTCTTAACTGAAGTGACTTTCCAGGAAGATAACATACATTTCTCAGGCAAACCTCTCCCTCCCCCTCCCCCTCCCTCCCCTAGAGCTGATTGTTGTTTTATTGGCCACTGGAAAGTCTCCTGTCCTGGAGACGACTTCAAGTTGTGTTGTAAATCGCCCCAGATCGCCCTGTGGTTCATGTTCAAGTCGTGTCGGAGTCGCCTCTGAAAGTCGCGCTGGAAGTCGTGTCGCCCTAGTGTGAACCGGCTCTTAGGGGTCCCCACAACTTGGGACATTTTATGAAGGGGTCACGGTACTAGTAAGGTTGAAAACCACTGATCTAGTTCAACCATAAAAATAAATAAATAAATAAATAATATCATTCAATCTCATACCATCCCACAGTTGATCCAGAAGAAGGTGAAAACCCCCAGCAAAGCATTCAACTTCAATGCAAATCAAATGAAACTGAAAAATATAAAAAGGAACCACCCACCATCACAAATAAAAACACAATGTTGTCTAATTATCACAAAAAATGCTCCATACGCCAAAAACTCACACACACATAGTTCAATCATATGCAACAAAACTACATTTGAGCAATAAATGCATGAAAACAGTGTATATATGACCACCAATAACTGGAAAGAACACGGCAGTGTGGCAAGTACAGAACAGAAAAATATAAGGTTCAGTGGACTAAACCCAAATCACAATGGATTTGGTACATACTGTAACCTAATCCACAATGCCAATCTCATAAACACCAGGTCCATAGATGTGTTATGTACAGCACTAATGATAGAGGTGGGTACACTGCCGTGGATAGCTGAACTAGAGTATAAATCCAGGCTCCTTAAGACAAATTCAAAACCGCACACTTCCACAATGGGTTAAGCCGTGGTCACAGTGTAATGCACCATAATTACGTATGAGAAGGATAATCCTCTGTAGTTGGGGTGACCACATTAAACAACATTGTCTTTTTAGTGGTGATGGTGGATGGGTTTTTTTTTTATATTTTTCAGTTTCATTTGTTTTGCATTGAACTATTTTTGTATTCAATAAATGTATACAATTTTTCCTGATTATCTTTGTAGAATTTTGTTTTAGTAATCATACTCTGGTGGCTCACAGTTCTGGTCCTTAGGCAGCTTTGCTTATCTGCCTTTTCTTTTTTATGCTATTTATAGTTGTACATGATCAAAATCATAAACTGGTACTACTCACTACTGAACAATGTTGTTATTAAGGCGCCTCATGTTGCAACACCATGAAGCCACTGGAATTTGTCTTTGTCATAGTATCACATCAGAATATGAACATTAAGGCCCCTTTCACAACGGGGCGGCGGTGGCGTCGGCTATTTTTACTGGCGATTTACCGTCAATTTCGCATCGCTATTCGGGCACTAGCGGGGCGGTTTTATCCCCGCAAGCAGTCGAGAAAGGGTTAAAAACCACCGCAAAGTGCCTCTGCAGAGACACTTTGCCGGCGATATAACCGCGGTGCCCATTGATTTCAATGGGCAGGAGCGGTGGAGGAGTGGTATACACACCGCTACTTCACTGCTCCAAAGATGCGGCTAGCAGTACTTTTTTTACCATCCTGCTAGCTCATCGCTCCAGAGTGAAAGCCCTCGGGGCTTTCACACTGGAGAGACAGCAGCGGCTGTTTCAGGTCGCTTTGCAGGCGCTATTTTTAGCGTTATAGCACCTGCAAAGCGACCCAGTGTGAAAGGGGTCTAAAGGATCGTTCACACCAGATGTGGTGGCGTTGCACGGCAGATATTTCCAGCACAGCCCCGTTGCAGAGATATGTGCCTTGTTTCTAATGGTGTCAGTTCACACCAACAGTGCATCTCAATGCTGCCGTGGTAAAAGTAAAAGTAAAAAGTGTGATGCACTTGGCTCGCTGGATTTGATCTTTAAGGGTCTATGAACAGACCCTTAAAGAAGAAGTACAGCCAAAGCTCATTTGCCTGTACCTATCCCGTAGATCACAGGCGTGCAATTCATTTTGCACTCATGTGACCCGTTTAAAGCCCGCTGTCAGTTGACGTCACAGAGCCGGTCCAGGTCCAGGATTGCGACCATATGGTCAGGATTCGCCCACATGCCTGGACTGGCACCCAGCTCAGCCTCTCAGCGAGCCGCTGAGAGCCAGAGCCGGCCGCTCCCACCACCTCCACAGCCCAGCACTCCAGTGAGCGCAGAGGGGCAGAGTAGAGAGCCGGTGACTGACAGTCACTGGCTCTCTGCACACAGAACTGAGCAATCAGTGGTGATTGATCGCTCGTTTTCTCAGTGTTAGAGCCGACCGGGACAGATGCAGCATCGAACAGAGACTGCATCCAGCTAGGTAAGTATGATTCACCAAAAAACGTGAATCCCATATGTGACGGATCTCGAATACCCCAGGTGGGCACATCCGCCAGACCTGTGTCTCCTGTCCTCCAAACGCACCTGCAGCCTGCAGATTCACCATAACCAGCCCTTAACCCCTCAATCACGAGACAATCCACACAGGCAGGGCTGGACTGGGACAAACATTTGGCCCTGGACTTCATCCAGACTGGCCCACTTAGACAGGTCTCTGCAATGGCGGCCGGACAACTCTCGCACCCCCCCCCGGCCACCCAAGCCCCCTCTCCCCCTTCACTAGCCACTAGCCGTTCGACTTTATCAGAGTAGAACAGCTGGTACTGGTACTCTTATAGACAGTACCAGTGGGGCAGCTAGACATTATTTCACCCGGGGCAAGGAATCAGTTCGGTGCCCCCCTTATGGGACAAGATTAGGCAGAAGTGAGAAACTCCCAGGCCATAGCTGTTGAGTCTGCTGTCTGTCCTCTCCCCCATGCTCCTCTGTCGTCGTCCCTGCTCCTCTGGTCCTCCCCCCTACTTCTCTGTTCCCCCCAGGTGAGCGCTGCGGGGAGGGAGAGGAGGTGAGTGCTGCGGGAAGGGAGAGACAGAGGAGTGGAGGGGGGCAGCGGTCCGCTGTCACTGAAGCCGGCCCACTGAGCCATCGGCCCACCGGCAAACTCCCTGTAGTCCCAATGGCCAGTCCATCCCTGCACACAGGTGTTGAGGGTTAAACATGCAGAGCATGAACTGTTTATTAAATTCAAGACATACACTTTTACACACAGTTAGGGACACTCCCCCTAGCTTTGTCATAGAGGGGAGGGGGTAGGGGACAAGGAACAACCAATGGGAACTAAAAACTTGTACATTGAAACAGAAACTACAGATAAACATAAAGGGATTATGGTAAATAGGCAGCCTCTCAATACACATCCCCTGCGGAGAGATGTCTCCAGTCCAGACCATTGTCTATGTGCCATTTACCAACACAATTAGACACAGCAACAAGAGGAGGGGATGGGGGAGAGAGAATGTAGCATTACATTACATTATCTCAATGCCAGCTTGTCCCCGGGTCTCCAGTCTCTTCTGGGCCATAATCTGTGGGTTGGAGGCCCGCCCACAGTCCCTTTCAAAACACACAGTAACAGTGGGTTCTGTCACACCATACTTCTCTTTTAAAGCTTGAATCCAGGCAAAACATTTATTTTGCTTTGGATTGAGCAGAGATAGTTTAGAGAAAATTTTTGTTTTTTATGGCTATCTGTGTCTCTATTGGGGGAGATTTATGACCATGTTTTCATTAAAGTCCTCCTGTCCCAGTGACAACCACACACAGTGTTACACGGACGATCAGTAAGGAAAAATAATTCAATGGGGTAACAAATACTGATGAAAGTAGAACTAAAGCCAATTTCTTTTCCCTCATTTTGGATAGAGTAAGGGACGATTTTTTAGCCGTTTAGCTGTTTTCCCATTAAAGGGTTTTCACTTCACTTCCTCCCTGGTTGGGGATTCCCCTCTCCACTCTATCCAAAACAAAACAAAAAAAAATTGCCTTCAGTTATACTTTCAACAAACCTGACAAAAAAAATGTTACCCTTCCCCATTCCATGCAAAACTAAAAAGTAAAATTTTGACTGGAACCAGGTTTTAATTAATATATTTCACATTTGCTAATTAAATTAGACTTAAACCTACCATGGATCTCTGGAGCAATTGTAATAATGCACTAGCTCTGCTGTGGTCGTTTGCCCCCTAGGGGCAGACAGAGGATTTGCATGTAAACACTTGAGGAGGCCTTGGAGCACTACTCCCTGTCACAACCTTGCATGATTCCCTCTCCTTGTGACACTGTGGGCAAACATCTTCCTTATCATCCGTATCTGTAGCATTTCTGAGCTTTGTTTCGTAGAAAGCATCTCTGTGATCTTGCCATTCTCTTGGTGCTGACTTAGCTCACAGCTCTGAGAATAATACAGTAGATAATCTGGAAAGCCACACTCCAGTTTAACACCTTTTTTGTAGAAAATCCATTGTGGTAATCACAATGAGAATAGGAAAGCTGTTGAAGCATTACACGTTACTCTAGCACTTATTGTGTTATGATTAAAGGGGAGTTCCACCCACAATTTCACTTTTTAAATATAAATACCACTGTATAACAGAAGCTTAATGTAGTCTAGTAAAGTTAGTCTGTAAACTAAGGTCCGTTTTGTTAGGTTGTTAGAGCATTTAGTTAGTTTATAATCTAGAAATAGACAGTGGCCATCTTAAGTGTGGGCATCAAGAAGCCAGACTGTATGACTTCCTGGATTTCAGCCTTGCAGATCTCGCACATGCTCAGTGCTGCACAAGCGATGTAATAGGTTTCAGTCAGGTTTCCATAGCAACGGGAGTGTCAGAGGAAGTTGCCGCCCCTTCTCTATGCAAATAGGCTATTTGCAAGGACTACTGGGATACATGATGCCTATCCCAGAAACCCTTGCGAATAGCCTTGTGACTTAATAGCCTAGGCCAGGGATAAGCAATTAGCGGACCTCCAGATGTTGCCAAACTACAAGTCCCATCATGCCTCTGACAGCATCAAGCATGACACCCAGAGGCAGAGTCTCGCTATGCCTCATGGGACTTGTAGTTTGGCAACAGCTGGAGGTCCGCTAATTGCATATCCCTGGCCTAGGCTAATAAGGAGGAGGAAGTAACGAAGGACTACAAAATAAAGGTATTTACAAGCAACAAAATAAATAAAAATTGTCCATTCTAAACACTTAAGGGCAGATCCACAGACAGAGTACGCCGGCGTATCTACTGATACGCCGGCGTACTTTCAAATTACCCGCGTCGTATCTTTAGTTTGAATCCTCCAACCAAGATACGACGGCATCTGGGTTTGATCCGACAGGCGTACGGCTTCGTACGCCTTCGGATCGTAGATGCAATACTTCGGCGTCCGCTGGGTGGAGTTTTCCGTGTCGGGTATGCAAATGAGCTATTTCTGACGATCCACGAACGTACGCGCGGCCGTCGCATTCTCTTACGTCGTCTCTAGTCGGCTTTTTCCGGCGTATAGTTAAAGCTGGTATTTTGCGGCGTATAGTTAGATTTTCCATGTTAAGTATGGCCGTCGTTCCAGCGTCAAAATTTGAATTTTTTCTTTTTTTTGCGTAAGTCGTCCGTGAATCGAAATGTACGTAAGTCACGTCTAAATTTAAAAAATGACGTCCTTGCAACGTAATTTCGCGCAATGCACAGCGGGAAATTTAGAAACGGAGCATGCGCAGTTCATTCGGACGGAGCATGCGCAGTTCATTCAGAGCGGGGACGCCCTCATTTAAATGAAACACTCCGCCTAATCGCCGATTTGAATTCCGCCGCCAGATATACACTACGCCGCCGTAACTTACGGCTCGAATTCTTCCAGGATTCGAACCAGCAAAAAGTAAGTTACAGCGGCGTAGCGTATCTCTGATACGCTGCGCCGATCTAATTCTATGTGAATCTGCCCCTATGAGATTAGGGCATGCAGCACAGGCAAACATAAAAAAATGGGTGGAACTCCACTTTAAGTACTAGAGTAGCATGAAATGCATCAGCTTTCCCCACTATGCTTATTGTAATTGCCATGCTTTTAAGGATTTTTTTTACAATAAGGTATTAACTGCTTGCCAACCAGCCGCCGCAGTTATACGGCGGCAGGTCGGCTCTGCTGGGCGAGATCACGTAGCTATACGTCATCTTGCTGAGCAGCCAATAGGGGCGCGGATGGGGGGCCTGTGCCTCTAGGAAAAGACCCTAAAGCTTTCTGATTCCTTTGTACCATGGCCATCTGTCAATAAATTATGTTGAAAATTAAAAACATTTTTATGGCTGTGGTTAAACTGTATAGAGACAAATGCCCTTTACCCAGGAGAAGTTGTTTTCTAAGCAAATTGGAAATTCCCATCGTTCACTCATTTGCAAATGGGTTCAAAGGTCAGGTTTATTTATGCCTTATCTCATCAACTGATTTGGGCCTTAACAGTGCTATGACTCCTAACTGTGAACTGGCCAGACTACAGTTATGTCATGTTTGAGTTATTTTACCTTAATCAATCTTAATTAATCTTTCCAGCTCTATACGCAGAGTGACTGCAATACAGTAATGAATACAGAGGCTTCCATTGGGCTTTAAAGAGGGGTGAGGTGGTTTGGTCTGATTTTGACATATTTATTTACAGAGATCACCAAGCTTTAACCCCTTCAATACAGGGCTTTTATACCCACCTTCATACCGGGCCTATTCTGGCACTTCTCTCCTACATGTACAAATCATCATTCTTTTGCTAGAAGATTACTCAGAACCCCCAAACATTATATATGTTTTTTTAGCAGACACCCTAGGGAATAAAATGGCGGTCATTGCAACTTTTATCTTGCACGGTATTTGCGCAATAATTTTTCAAACACCTTTTTTTTGGGAAAAAAATGGTTTCATAAATTAAAAAATAACAAAACAGTTAGCCCAATTTTTTTGTAAAATATGAAAGATGATGTTACACCGAGTAAATAGATACCTAACATGTCACGCTTTAAAATTGCGCACGCTCATGGAATGACGCCAAACTTCGTTGCTTAAAAATCTCCATAGGCGACGCTTTGAAATTTTTTACAGGTTACCAGTTTAGAGTTACAGAGGAGGTATAGTGCTAGAATTGTTGCAGATGCTCTAACGCACGCGGCGATACCTCACATATGTGGTTTGAACAGCGTTTGCATACGTGGGTGGGACTTACGTGTGCGTTCGCTTCTGAGTGTGAGCTACCAGGGACAGGAGCGTTTTAATTTTTTTTTATTATTATTTTTTTTTCCTTTTTTTACTTTTTTATTTATTTTTTACACTTTTTTGACATTTTTTTTTGATCACTTTTATTTCTATTACAAGGAATGTAAACATCCCTTGTAATACGAATAGTGTGTGACATGTCCTCTTTAACCACTTAAGGACAGAAGGTGTTTTTCAGTTTTGGTGTTTACAAGACTAAAACAGTTTTTTTTGCTAGAAAATTACTTAAAACCCCCAAACATTATATATATTTTTTTCTAACACCCTAGAGAATAAAATGGCGGTCATTGCAATACTTTTTGTCACACCGTATTTGCGCAGCGGTCTTACAAGCGCACTTTTTTGGAAAAAATTCACTTTTTTGAATAAAAAAATAAGACAACAATAAATTTGGCCCAATTTTTTTATATATTGTGAAAGATAATGTTAGGCCGAGTAAAATGATACCCAACATGTCACGCTTAAAAATTGCGCCCGCTCGTGGCATGGCATCAAACTTTTACCCTTAAAAATCTCGATAGGCGACGTCTAGGGCTAGAATTATTGCTCTCACTCCAACGATCGCGGCGATACCTCACTTGTGTGGTTTGAACACCGTTTTCATATGCGGGCGCTACTGGCATATGCGTTCGCTTCTGCGCGCGAGCTCCTCGGGACGGGGCGCTTTAAAAAACATTTTTTTTGTTTTCTTATTTATTTTTATTTATTTTATAATTTTTTACACTGAAATAATAATAAAAACAAATGTATCACTTTTATTCCTATTACAAGGAATGTAAACATCCCTTGTAATAGAAAAAAGCATGACAGGTCCTCTTAAATATGAGATCTGGGGTCAAAAAGACCTCAGATCTCATATTTAGACTTAAATGCATGGGCGGGACTGACGTTTTGACGTCACTTTCGCCCAGCAATGCTATGGGGATAGGTGGGGGCCATCTTGCCCTCACTCGTATCCCCACACAGCAGCTGAAAGGGCCCGATCGCCTCCGCCGCTACCGACGGCCCCGGTAAGCGGCGGAGGGCGCGGGAGAGCGGCGGGAGGGGGGGAGCCCTCTCCCGCCACCGATAATGGCAATCTTGCGGCGACCGCCGTTATCGTTGACAGGACCGCTCACTGAAGAGATGGATATCTCGGTTGTGGCAGCAGCTGCTGCCGTTACCAAGATATCCATCTTTAAAAACAGGACGTATATATATACAGTGGGCGGTCGTTAAGTGGTTAAGGAGAGATGCGGGGTCAATAATAGTGTTGCTCACGAATATTCGCATTGCGAATATTCGTTACGAATATGGCATATTCGAATATTCGCGAATAACTCGAATTTCGCGGCCAAAATTCGCTATTCCGAATATTCGTATTTTTTCAAATTTATTTTTAAAACAGATCACATCCTAGTGATCTCCATCGACGTCTAAAAGCATTGCTGGTATGATTAGAGACCCTGGGCCGAGTAGCTAAGCTGAGGCGATCCTTTTATGTTGCCGAATATTCGTAATCGCGAATATTCGTATTATGAATATTCGCGAATACTTTCTCCGCCCTTCTTTTGCATCAGAGCCAATCAGAGTTCTCCTACCACAGTTGTCATGGGAGAGAGTGGAGTGTTTCTGTGCGTTTTTCCAGTGTATCACATCTTCATAGAATTTTCCATCTTTTGTCCCGTGTCATCATTTGCATTTCACCTCTTTAATGAGAATAATAACTGTTTAACATAAAGACATTTAAGAGATGTCAACGTAAACGGTTTACTTGGCTTTTTTTTTAACTCAACAGAATCAGGGGCCCCAGTGTGCAGTTGATCTTTACCTAACTCAATACAGGTCAGTCTAGAGGAGAGATTTGTATTTTCCAAATCTATGGTTATTCAATATTTATTAAACTAATCAATATACAAATTGGTCAAAGTAAACCCTCAAATCTATATAATAATGTATTTATTTTATTAATACCTTGTTGTTAGTTGCAGGGTCCATTACGTAAAACCACACTTTTTCCAAAGGGCAGGTGAAATTGAATGTTTCAAAATTTCGCAATCAATTTCGCATTCACATTAGCGAAATTTCGCAAAACATTTTTTTTTGATAAAATATCACGAATATTCGATTTTAGCGAATATTTCACGAATATTCGTCTATATATTCGTGATATATCGCGAAATCGAATATGGCGTATTCCGCTCAACACTAGTCAATAAGACCCCACATCTCTCCTCCAGCCTGGAAAGCATGAGATCGTAAAAAAAACTTCACCGATCTCATGCTTACTACCCGCAATTGCGGCTTTGTTTACTTCCGGTTACCCGGGCGTGACGTCATCACATCGCGCCTGGGCCTCTGACGGTCAAAGAGATGACTGGTGACCATCTAGTCACCAGTCATCTCTATGCTTCCTATCCAACGCTGTGTGATTCTTTCTCCAGGCCCCCGAGGGCATGGGAGAGCCCAGAGAAGCACCGGATGGCGGCGGGAGGGGGGCATGTCCCCTCCCTCCACCTATAAGAACAATCAAGCGGTGAAACCGCCGCTATGATCGTTCTTATGATGTGCGCAGGATCGCCGTCGGCAAACAATGATATCTGAATAATGCCTCTAGCTGCAGGCATCATTCAGATATCACCGCACAAAGTCCAGGACGTCATATGTGCGGTACTGAAGTGGTTAAAATATACTAACTTTTTCCTCCTCTTTTTTTTCCTTTTAACTCTTTGTCTTCTTCTTCTTCTTTAAAAATGGGGGTAAATTATTCTATTTTCCTGTCTTATGAATAAAAATGGATTCATGCCTTGAAAACCCATTGAACAATAAAAATATCTCAAATTATTGGTCATATCCCATAATCTTGCATGCTAACCATCCTTGACACAGACAAGGCCTTTGATTCTATTGAACGGCCATTACTGCAGGACTCCCTTGTTAAATTTAGCTCTGGCCTTGGATTTAGCAGGTGGACGTTCATTTTCTATGATGGGCCATGTTCTATGCAGATGATCTCAATGCATTTCCTGCTGCAATGTAAACTATAGAAGCCTTTGGGTTTTACTTAGGCTTGCAGATTAATTGACAAAAGCCAGTGATCATGTCTTTAAAAGTGGAAGCTTCCCCTCCCACCTTTCCATCTGTCCTCTATTCATGGTCACCTCCTTTAAATATTTAGGAATATTTAGGAATATTCACCACTAAGAATCCTAATAGGGCCATGGGTCCAATTATTACCCTTCTGCTGCAGGTGGTTAAACGTAAATGAGCAATTTGGGTTAAAATGCCTCTCTCAGTGGCTGGTAGAATCAATATGATTAAAATAATACTTCTCAAGTGTTTATAGGTTCTGTTCCACATGCCAAAGGGAGTCCCTAAATCTTTTTTCTAAGGAATTAAACGAATTATTCTCTTCATTTATTTGGTCTGGCTCCAGACTTAAGTTTAAATTGGCTACTTGGAATTGTTAAATCTTAGGCCTCGTACAGACGAGAGGATATCTGCTGGAAACGGTCCGCCGGACCGCTTCCAGCGGATAAATCCTCTGACGGATTTTGATCTGATGGCTGTACACACTATCAGATCGAAATCCCCGCGGAATACATCCGTGGTGACATGGCCGCGCCGTTGCGGCGACGATGACGCGGCGACGTGCGCAACCCTGGAAGGTAAATACTTCCACGCATGCGTCGAATCATTACGATGCATGCGAGGGATGGGAGTGGACGGACTGATCCGGTGAGTCTGTACAGACGACCGGATCAGTCCACTGGACTGGATTCCAGCGGATAGATTTCTTAGCATGCTAAGACATTTTTATCCGCTGGGAATCCATCGGCTGGATTTTTATCCGCTGGGAAATGTCCGCTAGGCCGTACACATGACCAGATCTATCTGCTGGAACTGATCCGTGGATCAATCCCAGCGGATAGATCCGGTCGTGTGTACGGGGCCTTAGGGTCCAATGGGTTGATATCCATCTTGTATTCTCAACTGCTTCACACCAAACTAGGCAAATCTCTCCTGGTAGTCAAGGATAGGTGCAAACGCATATGTCATCACTCATATAGGGATAATATTTGGAACTCCTACTTGTCATTTATAGAAACTGTCTGGACAAATTTAACAAATTGTGATACTATTGGAGCCCTAACTCTTACAGACAATGCTACCTCACTGCAAATGTAAAAATATTTCAGTACGTGAATGTCAACAGCCTGCCACTATATTGCCCTAGCCTGCCCTTATACTGCCACTATACTCCTCTAGCCTGCCATTATATTGCCCTAACCTGACCCTATACTGCCACTATACTCCTCTAGCCTGCCACTATATTGCCCTAACCTTCCACTATACTGCCTCTATACTGCTAGTCTGCCACTGTACTGCCTTACCCTGCCACTATACTGCCACTATATTGCCCTAACCTACCACTAAACTGCTATTATATTGCCCTAACCTGATACTATACTGCCCTAGCCTGACACTATACTGCCCTAACCTGATACTATATTGCTCTAGTCTGCCACTATACTGTCACTATACTGCCCTAACCTGCCAATATACTGCCCTAACCAGACACTATACTGCTCTAGCCTGCTGCTAAACTTCCCTAACCTGACACTATACACTGCCTTAACCTGCCACTATACTGCTCTAGCCTGCCACTATATTGCTCTAACCCACCACTAAACTGCCACTATATTGCCCTAAACTGTCACTATATTGCTCTAGCCTGATGCCATACTATACTGACCCCTTCCTCAGCTCTGCTGACCCCTATCCTTTATCCTGCGAACCACTGTACACTGCCCTACAAGCTTATGGTCTCTGAGCCCTACAAACTGCTGACTCTACCCTCTGCCTTGATACACTTTCCTGCTGACCTCCCATCCTCTGCCCCCCTGAAATTTTTTACTGCACCCCTACATCAGACAGGCTAGATCCGGCCCTGTTCGTAGTGGTGTAACTTTATACCCCATAATGCTTTTTCAGATCCAGGTTTCTTTGCATATGCCAACACCAACATGCACCCCTTTAAATAACTTTAGACCAGGCTCAGAATGGTCAATATAACTTTACTGAACATGTTGCGGCATATATAGTTCAATATGAACAACGTCCTGTCCCTTATCCTAACTAGAATAATGTAGTGGCCCAGGCATACCTCCGGGAGGTGAAAGTCCATTGTGGTATTTCCATGGCTTGGATGTCCTCCACAATTCCCTGTTTCTTCAGCAGTGCCACAATTGCGCTCACAGACGAGGCTACAACTCTGGGACCCACCGGTACCTATTTTCCTGCTCTCCACACCCTAGCTGCCCCCTTTTTATAGCACAGGTGGGCCTGGGCCTGGGAACTGAGCTAAAAACAATTAACCCTTTTCCCAGCCTGGGACGGCAATTGGATAACTAAACTGTACAACTTTCCAACCTGCCTACAAGCTGCCATTCAGGTTCTATTTTTAATGCAACAGTTTAACAAAGTGAGATTGTATTATAAATACACATTGAAATAATAAACAAAATAGTTAAGCTAAAAAAAAGGGACAAATGTCTACACAGAGGTTTTTTTGTTTGATTCTGTTTCTATTTTTGGACTGTTTTCCGGTATTTCTATTTTTAGACCAGTAGCATTATCTGGGTAATGGGAAAGTACTGAACTATGTACACTCCGTAGATTTCTTTACCTTTCTTTGAAGTTGAAAGTTAGGTACATTACCATATCAGTTAAAAAAAAAAAAAAAAACTTATGTGTACCAGGATGATTTAAACAATAATTTAGGCCTTATTCAGAAGAGAGCTGAAACCCGTCATCTGTGAATGAACACCTTGTTTATGCTACTTCAGCTGCTGCGTGCATTCATGTCTATTGGGATGCAGTAGCTGCGCATGGACAAAGCCGCTCTTCCCAATTTCCCAAAGAAGCCATGTGGGTGAGTGGCCCTAAATGGAGATAATTGGCATTCGGGGCCGTGCACCCACATGGCTGTTAATTGGGATGAGTTGCTGTGTCTGTGCAGCTGCTGCATCCCAATAGACACAAATAGGCTGCCTGCACACAGAACCTGCCAGCTAAAGCTGCATAAACAAGGTACTCTTTCACAGACTACCATAGGCGTGCGCACAGGGTGTGCCGAGTGTGCCTGGGCACACCCTAATCACCCATGCGCATTAGCATTATCCAGGGGTGGCACCAGGTGGGTGGTTGGGGTCCCAGTGAATATTAATATTAAAGGCTAGGTTCAACTGTAGGAACACATTACACCTATACTTAGGATGTATCAAAATATGCTCCCAATCAACTGTCTCCCACCATCAAAGCCTCCTCCGTGTGACAGCAGCTGGCGTTCATGTGTGTTTTAGCTTTGTGGTGCACACCCTATGGAGTAAACATTGTCACCCTGGAGTAAGTTAATGGCAGGATCACCAAATAAAAATAATTAGAAAAGAAGCCTTCAAACAAGAATACTGGTGCAGCCACCAAATCTAGACTGGTAGGCTGCAATATGTAAAAAAAATCTTGACTTTAGATACTCTATAAATGGGAAATGGCCGTGGAAGTACTGGCAATCTTGCCAGTAGAAGAAATGGCCGCCAGAGGCACATCATGTGACAGGTGGATCCCCCTGCTGGCCTATAAAAGACTGCCACTGTCTGACCCAAATTGCTGGATTGTTGTCAGCTTCCTGTGTTCCTGTGTTTTGTTTACCTTGTAACGCCTGGCTTAAACTGTGCTTTTGTGATCCAGATTATCTCCTCGCTCTGACCTTGGCTTGGCTGACTATTCTTCGATCCACTGCCCACTGTTTATGACCCAGCTTGCTCCTGTTTGCTCTTGGACTGTCTCCCGGTTTATGACCTCTGGTCTGGCTGCGAACCCTGCTCCTGGTTTACCCTGCAAACGCCTACTCTGGACTTCTTTTTGCACAGCTGCTGATCGCTACCCAGCGCACCCCAGCCACATTCTGCTTACCAGCCTGTTGCAGCACTATTGGCAACCCGTGCACCTTTGGGCACCGTATCCCCTGTATCACTCCCAGGAGAGCGCTGCACTTAGCCGCAAGGGGCGCCCTCTCTGCCACTCGGTCTCACATGAGAGACTTGACAGAGGCTGCATATGATGGGCACAGTTGGCCGCATATGATGGGCACAGTTGGCTGCATTTGCTGGGCACAGTTGGCTCCATATGATGAGCACAGTTGGCTGCATATGATGTTATTGTTTCCGTATTTTTCAGAATTTTTCAGTTCCTTTGCGCACCAGCCACCGCTGGCTGTCAGCCTAGGACAGGAACTGTGTAACCAGCAGGAACACTGTGGGAAAATAAAGAAAAAAAGAGAAAAAGAAAACTTGAAGATTTGTAAAGGCCTGTGTTATTACAAGACCTGCACCATGCTTATACCATGTGTGTTTTGGATTTTCCAATCACAGCAATGGGAATTTCAACTATAGAACAAAGTAATGAACCATAACACCAAGAAAAAACAATACATGTAAACTGCACTTAAATAAGCAACTTATAAAAAGCAGAGGGATTTACCGATAACAGTTTCTAGAACCTTTCACATCACCACCGTCTTTATGTTGTTTTGAGACTTTGCTACTTTGATTAATAATGATGACTATTTGCATAGTGAAATTAATAAATTGTCAGAAAGCCATCTCAAATGGTGCCAACATATACAGTAGGTCAAAGCTAAAAGAAACAATAGAGTGCTTACAATTCCTATGCTTGGAGTGAGTGTAGGCATAGATTTGATTATTTTATGTGTACATACTGTATATTGTAGTAAATTTATAACGTTGAAGCATACCTGTACTGAGCAGCCGCCGGTACATCACCCCAGAGCTGTGCTAAGCACAGGGAGGGGACAGAAGCAGAACATCAAAACTGTTTTCTACAGTAAAAAGTGTTCCAACGTTGCTGGAAGATGGAACCGTGGCTGCCGCTGGATGTACCAGCAGCTGCTCAGTGAGACTTGAGTTTCCGTCGGAATAAACTCTGACGGGTTTTTCGGACGGAATTCCGTTCAAGCTGTTTTGCATACACACGGACACACCAAATTCCGACCATCAAAAACGCAGTGACGTACAACACTACGACGAGCCTAGAAAAATGAAGTTTAATGCTTCCGAGCATGCTTCGAATTTTTTCCGAGCATGCATGTTTTTTCTCCATCGGAGTTCCATACAGACGAATGGAATTTCCGTAAAATAAGAGAACATGCTCTCTCTTTAACTCCATCGGAATTTCCGACGGAAAAAGTCAGATGGGGCATACACACGGTCGGAATATCCTTTTTTTTCCTTCTTTGTCTTTCCCTTTCCTTCCTTCCTCCTCTATATTTGCGTTTGACCGTCCCTTTTTTTTTCAATTCCCTCCTTCTCCTTGATCCTTTGTAATACCTATTTTATATGTATTCATTTCGCTCCAATGTTAACTTTCTTACCTTAACCACTTCAGCCCCGAACCATATTGCTGGACAATGACCGGGCCCCTTTTTGCGATTCGGCACTGCGTCGCTTTAACTGACAATTGCACGGTCGTGCGACGTGGCTCCCAAACAAAATTGGCGTCCTTTTTTCCCACAAATAGAGCTTTCTTTTGGTGGTATTTGATCACTTCTGCGGTTTTTATTTTTTGCGCTATAAACAAAAATAGAGCGACAATTTAAAAAAAAAAAATATATTTTTTACTTTTTGCTATAATAAATATCCCCAAAAATATATAAAACATTTTTTTTCCTCGGTTTAGGCCGATACGTATTCTTCTACATATTTTTCATAAAAAAATCGCAATAAGCGTTTAATGATTGGTTTGCGCAAAAGTTATAGCGTTTAAAAAATAGGGGATAGTTTTATGGCATTTTTATAAAAAAAAATGTTTTACTAGTAATGGTGGCGATCAGCGATTTTTTATCGGTACTGCGACATTATGGCGGACACTTCGGACACTTTTGACACATTTTTGGGACCATTGGCATTTTTATAGTGATCAGTGCTATAAAAATGCATTGATTACTATAAAAATGTCACTGACAGGAAAGGGGTTAACACTAGGGGGCGAGGAAGGGGTAAATTATGTTCCCTAGGTGTGTTCTAACTGTAGGGGGGGTGGCCTCACTTGGGGAAATGATAGATTGCTGTTCATACATTGTATGAACAGACGGTCCGTCATTTCTCCCTCTGACAGGACCGGGAGCTGTGTGTTTACACACACAGATCCCGGTTCTCGCTCTGTAACGAGCGATCGCGGGTGCCCGGCGGTGATCGCGCCCGCCGGCACGTGCGTCGGCACCAGGGGCGAGCGGGGGGCGCGCGCCCCTATTGGCTGAAACGCGAGATGACGTATAGCTACGTGATCTCGCGCAGCCGAGCCGAGCTGCCGCTGTATAACTGCGGCGGCTGGTCGGCAAGTAGTTAAAGGTGTTGTAAAGAGAATTTTTTTTTTTTTTTAAATAACAATGTTATACTTACCTCCACTTTGCAGTTCGTTTTGCACAGAGTGTCCCCGATCCACATCTTCTGGGGTCATTCTGCGGCTGTCTCTGGTCCTTCCCGCAAGAACTGAACATGTTCATGCACTGTATTTCCACCATACAATTTTAAGCCTTTGCCTCACTTCAGAAGGTTTTACCCCCCTTCATGACCAGGCCATGTTTTGCTATGCAGTACTGCGCTACTTTAACTGACAATTTCAGTCATGCAATGCTGTACCCAAACACAATGTATATCATTTGTTTTTCAAAACAAATACGTTTTTCTTTTGGTGGTATTTAACCACCTATGGGTTGTTGTTTTTGTTTTTTTATTATTATTATTATTATTATTATTATTATTATATATATATAAAAAAAATACAGACAATTTTGAAAAAGAACAATATTTTTTAGTTTCTGCTATAAAACATATCCCGTAAAAAATAAATGTATTCTGCTACATGTGTTTGGTAAAAATCCCGATAAGTGTATATTGATTGGTTTGCATAAAAGGTATAGCTTCTACAAGCTAAGGAATATATTTTAATGTAATTATTTTTTATACTGGTTATATTGGCGATCAGCGACTTATAACGGGCCAATCTAACACTAACTGACGCTGAGGGGAACTAACTAACTGCCATTGATATCACCAGTGCCATTATTACAGTGGTCAGTGCTGATAATATGCACTGTCACTGTACTAATGACTGTGGGCAGGAAGGGGTTACCATCTAGGACAGTTAAGGGGTTAAATATGTGCCTAACAAGTGTTTATGTGTGTTCTGCTTTTACTGGGGATATCATTGTTTTCATTCCCTGCTTAGCAACGAGATCCCCTGTCACTGAAAATAGCTGTGTTGTTTACACTCACAGAGCTGTGTTCGGGGAAGATCAGAGCTGATCACCGGTCAATCCTTGGCCGGGACCCAGTGATTGCCATGTGCTGTGACGAATCTCAGCATAGCTGGGCAGGTGGGCACATGTGCACGCTCCCCTCTACCCATAAAAGCAGAGTCACGTATAAATATGTGATTCTACACAGCTGGCCCACACTGTAGCAGTAAAGCTATATAGTGCACGATCAGCAAGTGGATAATTATACTGGGTTGTATTTTATTTACAGGCACATTATTTCATTTGATAAAGCATTCACTGACTTGTATCTATGTTTTTTTTACTGTGATTTCCAGTAATTTAAGGATATACTAAAATCTATGGAAGCTGGAACTGGGTGTAAACTAACAATTTATTATTAGATCAGAAATATATAGAGATTTTTTGCCACAGGGTGTTAAAGTGGTTCTAAAGGCAGAAGGTTTTTCCTCTTTGGATTAAGATAAAAAACCTTCTGTGTGCAGCAGCCCCCCTAATAATTACCTGAGCCCCATCCTGATCCAGCGTTGTTGCACGAGAGACTTGGCTGTCCACATCTCTCCCTCCTGATTGGCTGAGACACACAGCAGGCGCCATTAGGACCCGCTGCTATCAATCAAAGTCAGTGAGCCAATGAGGAGAGAGGGGGCGGCAGGGATGGACTGGCCATTTGGACTACAGGGAGTTTCCCGGTCGGCCGATGGCTCAGTGGGCCGGCTTCAGTGACAGCTGACCGCCGCCCCCTCCGCTCCTCTGTCTCTCCCTTCCCGTAGCGCTCACCTCCTCTCCCTCCCCGCAGCGCTCACCTGGGGGGAACAGAGAAGCAGGGGGAGGAGCAGGGACAATGACAGAGAAGCATGGGGGGAAGGGACAGACAGCTGACTCAACAGCCATGGCCTGGGAGTTTCTCACATATGCCTAATCTTATCCCATAAGGGGGGCATCGAACTGATTCTTTGCCCCAGGTGAAATAATGTCTTCCCCACTGGTACTGCCTATAAGAGTACCAGTACCAGCCGTTCTACAGTAATAAAGTAGAACGGCTAGTGGCTAGTGAAGGGGGAGAGGGGGCTTGGGTGGCGGGGGGGTGCGGGAGTTGTCCGGCAGCCATGGGAGAGACCTGTCAAAGTGGGCCTGTCTGGTTGAAGTCCAGGGCCACATTTTTGTCCCAGTCCAGCCCTGGGGGGCGGGACATGAAATGAACACACAGAGCAGCGGCTCGGTGTGCCCCTATAGCAAGCTGCTTGCTGTGGGGGCAGGAGTGTTAATGAGAGACCCGAGAAGAGGAGGATCTGGCCTGCTCTGTGCAAAACCACTCCATGTTTGTTATTTTTAAACAAACAAAAAAAAAGTTTCCTCTATATAGGAAATGCCTGTGTTAGTGGTCAGAATAATGACCCTGTCTCATTAAAAATGGTGCCCAAGTGGACAGCGAAAATGGTGTAGTTTTTGTCAGGATCCTTCACCAATGGAATGGGTCGTTTGGGCTTTGACCCCATAATGCATGACATTTTTAAAGGTTGGTGATTTGTTCAGTGATTGGACGGTCACATTGTACAGTATCTAGCTCTTATCAGCTGTTTGGATATATTTACTTATTTCTATAGGTTTATTCTGACTAGGTCCAAAAATTTTAACCAGAATGTATTATTTTATAATACTGTTAGCATTATTATCACTATTATATATTGTTTTACAGTAGTACAATTGGATTGTATAATGTATAGTTTAATTTATACACTTATCATTTTACTAATGTTTTATTCCTTGAAGGCCAATTTATGACCGAGAACGTATCATTTTAATAATAGTGATTATGAATGTTATTGTTGTTATAATTATCATGCTATTATTATTTTATTTTTTTTCTCTCTCGTCTCTCTTTTGTGCAACAATATAGTTCAGCACTCACGTTTTAATCTTTGTATTCTAATTTTGACACTTCCTTTACGACTGACAATTTTTTATTTAGGTATAAAGTCATGGAGTGGATATTGTGCTGATATCAGATCGATATGGAAATCTTCTTGAGTTCTTTCTAGCCTTGATGGAGGGGGCACTTGGACCCCTGAAACACTACTGGCTACTTTTGGGATTATGCCCCTGAATTTTAATAGAATAAACTAGTAACTGGACCTCTTAGTAGTGGTGTGGCGCTTCAATTTCAATTATTTGTGTGAGGGGTCAGTGGTGCCCAGGTGTCAGGAGTCTGTGGAAATACTGTAGTTGCTGACTTTTAAAAAAGGACACTTACCTGTCCAAGGATACAGTGCCATCCTCACCCGTGCCAGTTCTTCACTGGTTTTCGGTCCCGGTATGTTAACTGTGGGCAGTTTTTTAACAGAAGTGTGTTTACTGTTAACAGCATGAGAAGCATGACCACTAAGTAACCTGTGCAAGTTGCTCTTGCTTCTAAAGTCTTCAGACCTGCCTTAAGGTTGATTTCACATGATCACAGCTCCTGCCTGTGATTCGGGCATTAGAATGTGCGGTTCCAGTGTCCCCACTAGGGCGTATTAAGCCCTGCCTACAAGTTGTAGTTTGTTTCCTCTCCTTGCTTGGAATTGAAAAAAAGAATCTTTCTATGCAAGAGTTGCTCAAACTTGGATGTACTTAGTCATTCACATTGTGTAATGTTTATTATGTATGCACTTTATTTAGGATTTTGTCTCTCGATGACTAGGTGCATCTGTAGATTACTCCTAGTTAACCTGACCTGACTTGAACTCTAGAAATACAGTTTAAAGGATTGGTTGAAATGATGATGTCAGGGATACCCGAGCAGAGATGGCCAGATCTGTGTACCTACACTTAAGAAACTGAGGCCGGACTATACAGTGGGGATCGAAAGTTTGGGCACCCCAGGTAAAAAATTGTATTAATGTGCATAACGAAGCCAAGGAAAGATGGAAAAATCTCCAAAAGGCATCAAATTATAGATTAGACATTCTTATAATATGTCAAAAAAAAGTTAGATTTTATTTCCATCATTTACACTTTCAAAATTACAGAAAACAAAAAAATGGCGTCTGCAAAAGTTTGGGCACCCTGCAGAATTTATAGCATGCACTGCCCCCTTTGCAAAGCTGAGACCTGCCAGTGTCATGGATTGTTCTCAATCATCATCTGGGAAGACCAGGTGATGTCTATCTCAAAGGTTTTAAATGCCCAGAATCATCCGACCTTGCCCCAACAATCAGCACCATGGGTTCTTCTAAGCAGTTGTCTAGAAAACTGAAACTGAAAATAGTTGACGCTCACAAAGCTGGAGAAGGCTATAAGAAGATAGCAAAGTGTTTTCGGATGTCAATATCCTCTGTTCGGAATGTAATTAAGAAATGGCAGTCATCAGGAACAGTGGAAGTTAAAGCAAGATCTGGAAGACCAAGAAAAATATCAGACAGAACAGCTTGCAGGATTGTGAGAAAAGCAATTCAAAACCCACGTTTGACTGCACGATCCCTCCAGAAAGATCTGGCAGACACTGGAGTTGTGGTACACTATTCCACTATAAAGAGATACTTGTACAAATATGGTCTTCATGGAAGAGTCATCAGAAGAAAACCTTTTCTACGTCCTCACCACCAAAATCAGCGTTTGAACTTTGCAAATGAACATATAGACAAGCCTGATGCATTTTGGAAACAAGTTCTGTGGACCAATAAGGTTAAAATAGAACTTTTTGGCCGGAATGAGTAAAGGTACGTTTGTAGAAGAAAGGGCACAGAATTGAATGAAAAGAACCTCTGTCCAACTGTTAAGCATGGGGGTGGATCAATCATGCTTTGGGGTTGTATTACAGCCAGTGGCACAGGGAACATTTTACGAGTAGAAGGAAAATGGATTCAATAAAACGCCAGCAAATTTTGGATGGTAACTTGATGCCATCTGTGAAAAAGCTGAAGTTAAAGGGAGGATGGCTTCTACAAATGGATAATGATCCTAAACACACCTCAAAATCCACGGAGGATTACATCAAGAGGCATAAACTGAAGCTGTCATTACTGTGTGTCTAAAACTCCTCAGAACCAATCAGATTCATTTTAAAAACAAAACACTGCCCTGGATTTGTTTGTTTTTGTTCTGTGAGTCTTCCCGACTCACCTCTCACCCGGAACTTCATGTATGTACCTTTATTTTTAAAAGGAATCAGTTAACTTTTATGTCTATATACCCAATAAACAGACATTTCGGCAAAAAAATTTTTTCCTTTAGTGACCCTTTAACTCTGCAGGGTGCCCAAACTTTTGCAGATGCCATTTTTTTGTTTTCTATAATTTTGAAAGTGTAAATGATGGAAATAAAATCTAACTTTTTTTTTTACATATTATAAGAATGTCTAATCTGTAATTTGATGATTTTTGGAGATTTTTTATTTTTTTTGCACATTAATACAAATTTTTACCTGGGGTGCCCAAACTTTCAATCCCCACTGTATATGATTTAACCCCGGTTCACACTATTGCAGAGTTGGAAATGCCGTGATTCCTGCATGTTTGCCATTCAGCATTTAAATTACACTGCCCTTGTGATCAGCAATAGGTATCAGTGCAATCCTAACGATACCTCAAACTATTTTTCTTGATATCTATTAAAGATAAATACCAATGAAGCTTAGAACCAGTAGTGTATTCATACTTTTACTTAACAGGAAAGCTGCACATACAACTGCAGAACACACAATTCATAGCATGCAAAGTATAAAAAAATATGCTTACAACATGCACAAGCCAATTATCCTATCTAGTAAATAAGCATGTACAATATGTATGCAATAAGTATACTTAAAGCGGTGGTTCACCCTCCATAACAACTTTTTAGCATAACATGAGGCATAGTAGCGCGAGCTACAGTATGCCTGTCTTTATTTTTTTTGTCCCGTACTCACTGTGTAATCGTAGACACAAGATTCCGACTCCCTGAGGGGAATGGGCGTTCCTATGGAGAGGGAAGGTGATTGACGGCCGGCTCTGGCACGTCACGCTCCCCGAAGACAGCCAAAACAGGTCTCGGCTCTTCACGGCACTATACGGCGCTTGCGCACAGACTATGCGCAGGCGCCGTGAAGCGCCAAGTCCTATTTCGGGTATTTCCGTAGAAGCGTGACGTGCCAGAGCCGGCCGTCAATCACCTTCCCTCTCCATAGGAACGCCCATTCCCCGAGGGGGGTCGGAATCTTGTGTCTACGATTGCACTGTGAGTACGGGACTAAAAAAATAAAGACAGGCATACTGTAGCTCGCGCTACTATGCCTCATGTTATGCTAGAGGAAAAATTTTTTTTTTTATTATTAATAGGGTGAACCCCCGCTTTAACAGATACTCAACGTGGAGATAGAATCTTCTTAATGATTCTTTGCTCATGTCAGCAATCAGCAGCTGGGGGGCCAGATATATGTAGCTACACCAAGAAACTGGGACTAGGCCATATGTATATATATATATATATATATATATCTTTAAAGTGAGTTTTTTTTTACAGTGAACAATGACCACACACAAATGGCAATAAATATGAGAACACATGGAAATCAAAACTAAATAACAAAATGCCTAACTAGCAAGCTAACAAATGAACTATGGGCCAGATTCACGTAGCCCGGGCGCAACTTAACTTTTCCGATTTAAGTTACACCGCCGCAATTTTTCCAAGTTAGTGCCCGATCCACAAAGCACTTACCTGGAAATTTGCGGCGGTGTATCCTAAATCCGGCCGGCGCAAGGCGGGCCAATTCAAATGGGGCGAGTCCCATTTAAATTAGGCGCGCTCCCGCGCCGGACGTACTGCACATGCTCCCGACGCAAATTTCCCGACGTGCTTTGCGCAAAGTTACGATGCGCCAAGGTTTTGTGAATCGCAACGGGTAAAAAAAAGTTGCGTCGGGAAAAAAAGAGTTGCGCCGGGAATTTAATAAAAAATTTGACAGCGACGTGGGAAAGACGGGTACACTTTTACATGGTGTACTAACTTTACACTTTGTAAAAGGTACCCTATCTTTGCGACGGCAAACTAACACTTACGGCGACTTAACGAAGGGAAAAAGCTTCGTGGATCTCCGTAAGTGCTAATTTGCATACCCGACGCTGGTTTACGACGAGAACTCCCCCCAGCGGTGGCCGCGGTACTGCATCCTAAGATCCGACAGTGTAAGTCCATTACACCTGTCGGATCTTAGGGCTAGCTATGTGTAACTGATTCTATGAATCAGTCGCATAGTTAGAAACAGAGATACGACGGCGTATCAGTAGATACGCCGTCGTATCTTGTTTGTGAATCTGGCCCTATATGCACAATATACACAAACAGATGCACACAAGGTAAGGGAAAAGTGGAAGAGCAGGGAACAAGGCAGTGGGGTACTAGGTACTGGGTGCAGGGGAGGGACAAGAGCAGGAGCAAGAATGAATGGCAACGAAATCTAGGAGCAGCATGGCAAACAGAGTGCAGGGCAGGAGCCACCACAACAATGAGGTGCTGTGTGCTAGTGGGAGCAGCCTTATATAGCCATCTAGCAGCTGAAACTAGGTGCAGCTGATCACTAAAACCTGATGACTTCTGGGAGACACCTGCTGATGGACACTGGAACTGCAGCTATCAGCTCTGAGAACCACAGCGGCACCAGCAGATGGCAGGTCCTGAAAAATCAACTGCCTTAAGGAACGGCCTCTGAATGCTCCACTGTGCCCCACCACCAGGGTCTAGAAGCTGACTAAGTACACCACTTCCAGGGTTCAACAACCATCTGGGCTTCCTGCTGGTCAGATCTCCGAGAAGGCGCAACACTCGGAGCTTACATTTCTTTAATGCAGCATCTATCCCAACGCTGGGATTCTGAAGGCAACCTTAAGGCTTAGCATCTGAGTCCTTGGTCATTACAGTTACCCTGACGCCAGGGTGTTCCATCACAACTAAACCCTCCCCATCCAGATTACTAGAAATTGCTACACATTTTACCTGCCATTCCGGTCTACCCAAGGCATAGGTTACACAATCTGGGCCAGATTCACAAAGAGATACGACGGTGTATCTCCTGATACACCATCGTATGTCTGACTTACACTGGTCTTATCTATGCGCCTGATTCATAGAATCAGTTACGCATAGATATGGCTAAGATCCGACAGGTGTAACTGTGTTACACCGTCAGATCTTATTTGTAATTTAAAAATGGCGCGGGGGCGTTCCTGCTGATTTACGTTGAATAATATGTAAATCAGCGAGATACGCAAATTCACAAACGTACGCGGACCCGACGCAGTGTTGTTACGATGTTTCCGTATCGGCTTTCCCGGCGTATACTTACCCCTGCTTCTATGAGGCGCAGCCAATGTTAAGCATAGCCGTCGTTCCCGCGTCGATCTTGAATTTTTTTACGTCGTTTGCATAAATCGTTCTGTAATACGGATGGACGTCGTTTACGTAAGCAGCAAAACCACTGACGTCCTAGTGACGTCAGTGGGAGCGATGCACGCCGGGAAAATTCACGGACTGCGTATGCTCATTTAAATCGGCGCGGGGACGCGCCTGATTTAAATAGTACACTCCCCCTAGCCGCGGAATTTGAATTCCGCCGGGGGATTTGCGATACGCTGCCGCAAGTTTGGAGGTAAGTGGTTTGTGAATTACCCACTTGCCTCTCAAACTTGCGGCAGGGTATCTTAAATCAGATAGATCACGCGGATCTAAAGATCTGCTGATCTACCTGAATCTGGCCCTCTGTGTCCCCAAATACACCTGGGATAGAAGAGATAACACCTGGGTCAGGACAAGGTTCAGTTGGAACTTTGCCCTTCCCCAGAGGACATCTAAGGCCTCGTACAGACGGGCAAACATGTACGATGAAAACGGTCCGCCGGACCGGTTTCAGCGTACATGTCTGCCAGGAGATTTCTGTATGATGGCTGTACACACCATCATACAGAAATCCGCGCGGCGACGTGCGCGGCCCTGGCAGTTCAATGCTTCCACGCATGCGTCAAAGTCATTCGACGCATGCGAGGGATGGCGGCCGCTCGGACATGTACGGTAGGTCTGTACAGACAACCGAACATGTCCGACGGACAGGATTCCAGCGGGCATGTTTCTAAACATGTTTAGAAATATTTGCCCGCTCGAAAAAGGCCCGGCGGGCAAATGTATGCTGGAATCCTGTCCGCTCGGCTGTACAGACGACCGAACATGTCTGCTGAAACTGGTCCGCGGACCAGTTTCAGCAGACATGTTCGGTCGTCTGTACGGGGCCTAATGCTGGGGCTGAAATAGCAGGTGCAGCTCTCATGTTCAAAGTGGGTATTTGGACCCTGCCAAACTTGGCAGGATCAATTGCCTGCAAAAAAAATTCAGGACAGGCAACAGTAGGGATCTTAAACCAAACCAACAACCAATTCAAGCCAGATGACAATGGAAATTCAGAAGCCTCACATCAGCAGGTGGGATTTTAACAGACACATCAGCAGGTGGGATTTTAACCCAGTCAACAACAGTCCAACAGCAAGTAGTAAATCAGCATAGTCTGGCTGGGCTGACCCCCCTAACTACAATTAGAATCAGGCCGACGCCTATAACCTTGTTCTAGGGCGCCTGTGGTATAAGACTAAGGCCCCATACAGACAACCGAACATGTCTGCTGAAACTGGTCCGCGGACCAGTTTCAGCAGACATGGTCGGTCGTCTGTACAGCCGAGCGGACAGGATTCCACCGTACATTTGCCCGCCTGGCCTTTTTCGAGCGGGCAAATATTTCTAAACATGTTTAGAAACATGCCCGCTGGAATCCTGTCCGTCGGACATGTTCGGTCGTCTGTACAGACCTACCGTACATGTCCGAGCGGCCGCCATCCCTCGCATGCGTCGAATGACTTTGACGCATGCGTGGAAGCATTGAACTGCCAGGGCCGCGCACGTCGCCACGTCATCGTCGCGGCGACGGCACAGCCTCGTCGCCGCGTATCGAGTACGCGCGGATTTCTGTATGATGATGAGTACAGCCATCATACAGAAATCTCCTGGCAGACATGTACGCTGAAAACGGTCCGACGGACCGGTTTCATCGTACATGTTTGCTCGTCTGTACGGGGCCTAAGGCTGCATTCACACCTAAGCGACAGCCGCGTTCGCGTGTAGCGGCAGATTTGCCGCGATTACAAATGTTTCATTTTTTTTTTTTTTTCCTAAAGTATTCCCATTGCTGTCTATGGGAAAACGTGCCTGTCGCGTGAAAAAAAGGGTCCGGGACTTTTTTTCAGGCGACAGGCGTTGCGCGTCTATGAGATGTGAACCATCTCCATAGACGGCAATGGGAATTCTCCCCTCTAGCGACAGAAGCGTCCCGCGTCGGGCGTTTTGTCGCTTAGGTGTGAATGGGGTGTAAGTCTCAGAAAGATTTCAACCAATATAAATAAATCTGCCCTCCAAAAATACAATTTCTGCCTCCACTCTGCCAATCATCCCTTCCCCATCAGCTCTTCTCTACCTTTAACTCACTACTTCATCCTTCAATACCTACACCCATTTACTCACTGCTCAGGAGATCGCCAATCACTTAAAAAAAAAAAAGATTGATACAATTCGTAAGGAGATCTCCACTGTTCAGATATAGTCCCCACTAAACACTCCATGTCCACAGGTACAATCATTTACTTCCCTCATGGGCATTGAATGATTAAAAGATGGAATTCACATCTCTCAAGCATTAAAGATATGATCACTTCAAGCTGGTACTCACATTAAAACACCAATCCCCCAATAGAATCACACTTACAATATAATACGTGTAAAAGAGCAATACATCACATATAGTCGTCAACTGCGTCTTGGGATCATAAGCTATCAGAGCAGTGTCTCCTATCTGCAGCTACCGTGTTTCCCTGAAAATAAGACCGGGTCTTATATTAATTTTAGTCTCAAAAAACACACTAGGGCTTATTTTCAGGGTAGGGCTTATTTATTTACGGTATGTACATTAACCACTTGACCACCAGGCCTATTCTGGCACTTCTCTCCTTCATGTGAAAATCACAATTTTTTTGCTAGAAAATTAATCAGAATCCCCAAACATTATATATTTTTTTTTAGCAGACATCCTAGGGAATAAAATGGCAGTCATTGCAATACTTTTTGTCACACCGTATTTGCGCAGCGGTCTTACAAGCGCACTTTTTTTGGATAAAAATCACTTTTTTGAATTAAAAAATAAGACAACAATGCATTTTGCCCAATTTTTTTATATATTGTGAAAGATAATGTTACGCCGAGTAAAATGATACCCAACATGTCACGCTTAAAAATTGCGCCCGCTCGTGGCATGGCGTCAAACTTTTACCCTTAAAAATCTCGATAGGCGACGTTTAAAAAATTCTACAGGTTGCATTTTTTGAGTTGCAGAGTAGGTCTAGGGCTAGAATTATTGCTCTCACTCTAACGATCGCGGCGCTACCTCACTTGTGTGATTTGAATACCGTTTTCATATGCGGGCGCTACTCGCGTATGCGTTTGCTTCTGCGCGCGAGCTCGTCGGGATGGGGCGCTTTAAAAAAAAAATTTTTTGTTTTCTTATTTATTTTTATTTAGTTTTATAATTTTTTACACTGAAATAAAAAAAAATGTATCACTTTTATTCCTATTACAAGGAATGTAAACATCCCTTGTAATAGAAAAAAGCATGACAGGTCCTCTTAAATATGAGATCTGGGGTCAAAAAGACCTCAGATCTCATATTTAGACTTAAATGCAAAAAAAAAAAAAAAAAAAAATGTCATTTTTTCAAATGACAAAAAAAAAAATGTTTCTTTAAGAGGCTGGGCGGGACTGACGTTTTGACGTCACTTCCGCCCAGCAGAGCTATGAGGACGGGTGAAGGAGATTTCTCCTTCAGTCCCGTCCCCGCTCAGCTGCCGGACACATCCGATCCCCTCCGCCGCTACCGACGGCTCCGGTAAGCGGCGGAGGGCGCGGGAGAGCGGCAGGAGGCCCTCTCCCGCCACCGATAACGGCAATCTCGCGGCGAATCCGCCGCAGAGACCGCCGTTATCGTGTACACCACCGCCCCCTGAAAAGATGAATATCTCGGTTGTGGCAGCAGCTGCTGCCGTTATCGAGATATTCAACTTTAAAAACAGGACGTCTTTTTGACATGGGGCGGTGGTCAAGTGGTTAAACAACATTTACCGGTATTCAAATACAGTCATCTCCATTTCCCTTTGAACCCTTGGTCCAAATCTCTCATTTACAGCAATTTATTCATTTATCCCTCTCTATTTTCTAAAAAAAAAACCCATTAAAATCTAAAAATTCTGTGTCCTCTGTCTTCCCCTCAGGTCTTCCCCCCCCCACACCCCCACCCCCATTGTCATGTCAGGAGTCCGTTTTTAAAATCATTATTACTGGTACTGTATGCAGTTTTATACTGGTATACTGATATACTGTTAAAAGTACCTGTTTAACACGGGTACCGTATTCTTCCCTGAGATCTCTGCGTGCGTCAGCCGGGGATCTCGGCTATTCTCTTTCCTCCCCTCCTCCCACCTCCTCCCACCAGATGTCTTCAGCCCACACGGGCAGCAATCACGGCTCTTCTTTTTCCTCCTCTCCTCCCGCTGACGTGTGCTCCCCCTCCCTCTTTAGTGCACGGAGCAGGCTGACGTCACCACAGCCGAACTTCTCTTCATCGGCTGTGGTGACGTCAGCCCGCTCCGTGCACTAAAGAGGGAGAGGGGAGCAGACGTCAGCGGGAGGAGAGGAGGAAAAAGAAGAGCCGTGATTGCTGCCCGTGTGCGCTGAAGACATCTGGTGGGAGGAGGTGGGAGGAGGGGAGGAAAGAGAATAGCCGAGATCCCCGGCTGACGCACGCACAAAAGGAAGCAGCAGCAGACATCAGCCAGGAGGAGAGAAGAGGACCTCCGGCGGGGCAGCGGTGGGTGCAAACATGTTTGTTTTAAATATAGCAGCAAACGGAGACAATAGCCAGCATTTAAAAAAAAACATTTTACGGAGATTTAGTAGGTCTTATTTTCGGGTAGGGCTTATATTGCAGCCAGCCCGATTATCCAGATAGGGCTTATTTTCGGGGTAGGGCACACAAGAGAAAGCAGCAGCAGACATCAGCTGGGAGGAGAGAAGAGGACCTCCGGCGGGGCAGCGGTGGGTGCAAACATGTTTGTTTTAAATATAGCAGCAAACGGAGACAATAGCCAGCATTTAAAAAAAAATCATTTTACGGAGATTTACTAGGTCTTATTTTCATGGTAGGGCTTATATTGCAGCCCGCCCCAATAATCCAGATAGGGCTTATTTTCGGGGTAGGGCGTACTTTCGGGGAAACACGGTATTCGCAAGTCCCGGCACTCTAGTGCAAGCTAGTGACGATCGACGTGGTGACGTCACTTGACCGGCAGTCGTTCTATCCAACCCAGATGCGTTTTGTCATTCACTTCGACATCATCTGTGGGTGTGGATAGACGACGCTACATGCCGTGTTTATATGCAGCTCAGCTCACAGCGGATTAATCAAATAAAAGGCAAGTTTGATGGACATCCGCCCTGGCAACTCCCTCTTAATTAACATATAGCTAGATGGCGGCCCAAACACTTGTTCGTAGCCCCTATCGTTGCTAAAGAATACTGCAACCCAAACATAGTAACAAATCGACTTATAATGTTAAAAATGTTTTGAAATGTCTGACCATAATAATACACTCACATTGGGCAATAAATACCATGCTAGACACTGAGTATGACTAAAATATTAAAAAATCAATCGCAATCACCATAAACTAAAATATATACATAATTTAAAATAATTAGAAATTATTTAAATGTGTACTAAAAACATGGACAACTCTCCTAGTAATATTACTAATATCCATATATACTGAATATCAACTCATAAATATATCACTAACCTAGTCTCAAAATACCAACCAAATTGTTATCTTTGTTCCCCCCAAGACCTCATGCTCTCTAGCTCCCTCATCACCCCCTCCCATGCTCGCCTCCAGGATTTTTTCCGAGCCTCTCTCAATCCTATGTTTGCTTTTAGACGATCCCTGAAAAGCTTATACTGCCCCCCCCCCCCCCCCACTTAAAAAATTTACTTTTATTTCCTCCATCAGCTCATCCCCCAAAGTTATTACCTTTTTCTATCACTTGACCCTCCCTCTTAGATTGTGAGCTTTAACAAGCAGGGCCCTTTGATTCCTCCTGTATTGAATTGTATTGTAACTGTATTGTCTGCCCTCATGTTGTAAAGTGCTGCGCAAACTGTTGGCGCTATATAAATGCTGTATAATAATAATTAAACTGATCATTATGTTGTGTTACCTTTGCAAACAAACAGTACTATCAAGAATTTTCAAAGAACTTTGACACCTGTAAAGCTTAGTAAAACTAATTTGGAGAAATGGGAATAAAAAGTTTATTTTAGATTTAAAACCACTCAAAGACAGGGCATTATTTTGTCTCCAATATAAGGTTTATTATAAATTGGACCTATAAAACATTTTTCAAAAACAAGTTAAGTTAGAACAAACATGGATGCCTTCAAATATTAGGTTTATTATAAAATTGACCTATAAAACATTTTTTAAATACAAGTTAAATTAGAACAAACATGGATGTCTTCAAATATTAGGTTAATTATAAATTGAACATATAATACATTTTTTTTTAATACAGGCTAAATTAAAAAGAAACATGGAAATGTACACTTTGCTTACTTTACTGTTGCTCCCTTTGTAAGTGAGAAAGTTGGTATGGTAATCACTAATATCTCTCTATTACTATGTAAACTTGAAGAGTTTGGGACACATTTCTAAACATCCACAAGTTATTCACCTGCTTTGTTTTGGGAAACTGCGGCATACCAATTGCCAAAAATCTCACACTTGTAGATTTGAATTCAACTTGTTCAATCATTACATTATTCTGGGACATCTGCACATTTTGACATGTGATTAGATCATTCCCAGTAGGTCATGCTTTTAAAGAACAACTAACAGCTTCTACATAGCAGTCGAAAAGAGTATCAAATTCAGTTACTAGGCGATAAAAATACCCAGGGCCGATCCGCCCTATAGGCTCACTATGTAAGCTGCTTAGGGCCCCGCAAAGCTGCGGAGGGCCCCCCAAATTACTAGAGGCCCCGCCTGGTGAGAAATCATTTTCCTACCCTCACCCATTTTCTCAACTCGCTGGCTGCATGGGAGAAGAGGTATCTCATTTTAATGTAAGATATAATTTCCTCCACCCGCTTCTCAACTTTAATGTGACATGTTATTTTCGGCAGCCCCCCCCCGCTTCTCAACTTTAATGTGACATGTCATTTAGCTTAGGGCCCCAGGGAGGTCAGGATCGGCACTGAAAATACCTCATATAGTAAAGAAATATTTCTTTACCTTTCCTGACTGAGCCAAATACTCCCTATTTGTTTCTCTCATGCATCCCATCCAAGTACTGCAGCTCACAATAGGATTTCAGCAACAGAGGTAGTGTCTCTGGGGTAGCATCAGGGGTTGCATTGCAATTACAACCCTGCCCATGCTCCAGCGGGCCTGTGCAGTTCTCTGTCACATTCCATTTTACACCTGGACAGGAGGGGTGGCAGGGGTGGCTAATACAGGAACTAATTCCCTATTTTTTCCTCCTGCAGCCTCTGAAAGCCTGATTCTACTTCTCTCCCACATGTGACTGTAGGAGGAAAATGGAGGGGATTCGTTCCTGTATATGCCCCTCTTGTCTGGTTTACACTTAATTCTGCTGCCTAGGCCCACCATGGGCTCCCATGCCACCCCCGTAACCCGGAGTACTGCTGGCTTCCCCCTCTCCTCTCCAGCTGGATGTTGCAGAGGATAGAGAGCGGGGAAGGGCTCAGTAAGTATGTCATTTACGGGTCACTGCCTTTTCCGAATGAACACAGTGCGTGATTGGTACTGAACTGTGTTTACTATGCTTCAGTTTGTGAATGAATGGGAAGTTCTGTACAGAGTTATTCCTGTTCATTCATTCTACACAACTGAAGCTGCAGAGAGCTGTGTCCTCAATCTCTTTTCTCTGTTTCTAAAGTGGGACATCAGGGGTCTGTTTAGACCCCTGATATTTCAACAAAGCCCCCCAACATGGCTGCTAAAAAAATGTTTAAAAAATAATAAGAAATACATTTGTAAACATTAATAAATAAAACAAAATGGTAAAAAAATAACAAAAATAAAACACTACTGACACTGTCCACAGCCCTACTGACACCATCCACTGCCATGCTGACCCTGTCCTCTGCCCTATTGACAAATTCCACTGCCATATTGACACCATCCACTGCTTTACTGACTGACTGCCCACTGCTCTATTGACTGACATCGTCCACTGCCCTACTGACTGCCATCGTCCACTGCCCTACTGACACCAACCTCTGCCCTACTGACACGTCCTCTGCTTTATTGTTACCATCTACTGCCCTACTGGCTCCATCCATTGCCCTACTAACATCCTCCACTGCCCTACTGACATTGTCCACACACCAGCCACTGCTCTACTGACCCTGTCCACACACCATCCACCGCCCTTCTGACATTGTCCACTGCTCTATTGGTTGACACTGTCTACTTTTAAGGTAGGCTAAGTTTATAGTTTTACAGTGACATTTGTTTTATTATATTTTTTAAGTTTTTATTTTTTTATTATTATTGCTCTCACTCCAGCATGTGTAGTGCAATCGTGTAGCAAATTTCTTTGCATACACATGTGTGCTCTATGTGTAGGTTTGAATTCATATGTGTGTGCACGGGAAGATTGGGGTGATGTCTCCCCTGCCCTCTGCTCCAGCACAATGAGCTCGGGAATGTGCTTGATCAGCTATTTACTCAACCTTCTAGACAGGATTGTGACAGCTGTGCGCCGGAAGTGCTCAGAGCTGAAGGCTTTCGGGTTTACAGTCAGCAGAGGAGATTGGGGAACAGACTTTCCCCCAGCTCCTCAAGCTTGCCATCCTGATATCATTTGTTGTGATCCAGAGATGTATCTTGGCCTAGGCCGACAAGGCCTTGGCCTAGGGCAGCACTTTGCGGCCCCCCCGCACGAAAAACCCTGGCTTCCGCCTCCCGCGGCTGGCTGCCTTTCTGTGTGTCATTGTCAGGTCTGTCACGCCGCATACTGTGGGGAGCGACTGCCAGTGCCGCCCCCATAGATCTGGTGCACGGCGTGCACGTTGCTTAGCTGGTGGATGTTCCGCCTCCCAGCCTCCCCGCGGCATCATAGCATCTGGTTGGGATGGGAGGAGCGAGAGAGAGAGAGGAGAAGAACGATGGTGGACCGTGGCGTGGAGGAAAATAAAGTTCAGGCAGCAGCACTCAGATCATCATCTAACAGGTACAAATTGATAAGACAGGCAGTACACACCGCCCCCCCCCCCACTTATTAACTTTTTTTAAATGTGAATTTAGTATGATGTCTGATGTCTTACCACCGACTCCCCCCTCAACCCCCCCTGCTTATTAAGATTTTTTATTTTATTCAATTGTGTTATTGAACCAGTGATTCTCAGCTTGAGTGTGAGTGTTCAGGCCCCCCCCCCCCCAACCCCCGCTTATTAACTTTTTTAATTTAAATCGGAGGTTCACCCTAAAAACATTTCTATTTTCCACCCGGCTTCCAGGTACTCACTCCCGTGGGAGTAGGCGTTCCTATGCAGAGGTGCAGTGTCATGTGGGACTTCGCCCAGATTATTGACGTTCTTGAGAAAAACTTGCCCCCGGCGAATAAGGTGCGTCACGAGTTTTCAAAAGTAGCCGAACTTCGAGTCGGCTCTATAAAGCGCTATACGGCGCCTGCGCACCGACTAGGAGCCTTGTAGAGCTGACTGCGCAGGCATTCAGAGAAGAAGAGGTGGAGCCTAAATAGGAAGGGGTGTGGTTTACAGGTGACAGGGCGGGTCTTAAATAGGAAGGGGTGTGTCCTTGACAGGAAGGGTGGGTCATATTTAAATTAGGGGGTGCATGAGTTTAGTCATGAGTTTAGTCATGCCTAGGGCAGCACAAAACCTAAATACACCTCTGTTGTGATCCCAGGCTCCTGATAGAAGGTCTGTGATGTCAGGAGCAGTGGAGTGGTACATTTTTCTTCTCAGAAAGATTATTCACTTGATGTGAGATGTTTAACTTTCTATATTCAGACTAGAGGTGATTGTAGCCGTATTGGTGCAATTGTGACAGAGAAAATTGGGTACTGTCCATCATGATACTTTGTTTATTTGCACTAACATACAATTTTTCAGGACAAGCTTTTCCAGTGCGATTCCAGATAATCCAGAAATTGGAGACTTCTACATGCTTCCTAATATTCACAAGCCAGGAAATCCAAGCAGACCCATTATAACGGGTATGAATACACTTACCGAACATATCTCAGGCCTTGTGGATTTTTTTTTTTAAAACCGTTAGTCATGAACTGCAAGTTTCATGCAAGACACCACTTATTTTCTGAACAAGCTTAACAATATACAACAATTACCACCAAACACACTTCTAGTCACTATGGATGTAGAATCTCTGTACAGTAACATCCCTCACAAGGATGGGTTGGTGGCATGTCACAGATTCTTATCATCTTCACCAAACCACAAATACACTGCTGAGGATGTTACAAAGCTCATCAAATTCATTCTTACACACAACTGCTTCACTTTCAAGAATGACATCTATCTCCAGTGTATGGATACTGCTATGTGAAGTAAAATGGCACCCCAATATGCAAGCTTATTTATGGCTGACTTGGAGGACAAACTCCTGAACACCATACAACAAATGCCATACAGATATTACCGCTATATTGATGATATCTTCATGATATGGACTGAAGGTGAAGAAAATCTAAAACAATTTTTCTCATCGATCAACAATTTTCACACATCCATCAAACTAAAAATGGATTATTCAAACACACATGTCAACTTTCTAGACACTACAGTATACATCAGGAATGGCGGGCTTCACACTTCAATATACAGAAAACCGACTGACCGATGCAGCTACTGTATCTCCATAGTTCCAGTTTTCACCCCAACACACTAAACGGGCCATCATACACAGCCAAGCCATAAGATACCACCGAATATGCTCAGATCCAGAAGACAGAGATAAACATCTCAGAACACTGGCAGACTCCTTCCATAAGAAAGGTTACAAAGACAAAACCATCAATAACAGCAAAAACACAGCCTTTAAAACCCAAAGAGAAAATCGTATTCAATACACAGAGAAAAAAAACTAATAACTGAGTTCCTCTAGTCACCACATACAACCCAGCACTAGAAGTGATCAAAAAGAAAATTAAAGATTTACAACCCATTATAACAGAGGCTGAAACTCTGAAATAAATATTCCAACAACCCCCAATATTGGCTTTCAGACAACCACCCAACCTCAGACATAAACAAATCAGTAGGAAATTTCACTCTGATTATGAAGTCACAAATAATGGAAGCAAACCCTGCAATAAAAAATGCTGCAAACTGTGCAACCAGATTAATCTATCCAAAAGTGTCACACACACAAATGGGACCTTTAATATCATGGGATCATCCAGTAATGTCGTATACCTTATTCAATGCAAAAGGTGTAGCAAAGGATCTTTTGTTGGTGAATAGGGATGAGCTTCGAGTTCGAGTCGAACCCATGTTCGACTCGAACATTGCCTGTTCGGCGAACAACAAACAATTTGGGGTGTTCGCAGGAAATTCGAAAAGCCGCAGAACACCTTGTTAAAGTCTATGGGAGAAATCTAAAGTGCTAATTTTAAAGGCTAATATGCAAGTTATTGTCCTAAAAAGTGTTTGGTGACCTGGGTCCTGCCCCAGGGGACATGTATCAATGCAAAAAAAAGTTTTAAAATTGGCCATTTTTTCGGGAGCAGTGAATTTAATAATGCTTAGAGTGAAACAATAAAAGTGAAATATTCCTTTAAATTTCGTACCTAGAGGGGGTGTAAAGTAAGCATGTGAAATAGCGCATGTTTCCCGTACTTAGAACTGTCACTGCACAAAGTGTCATTTCTGAAAGAGAAAAAAACGGACTCGCAGCTATAATGAATTGTCGGCTCCCGGCAATTCAGAGAGAATTCATTCATAAAAAAAAAGCGTGGGGGTCCCCCCAAATTCAATTACCAGGCCCTTCAGGTCTGGTATGGATATTAAGGGGAACCCCGCCGTCAATTAAAAAAAAAATGACGCGGGGTTCCCCCCAAATATCCATTCCAGACCCTTCAGGTCTGGTGTGGATTTTAAGGGGAACTCCACCCCAAATTTAAAAAAAAGATGGCGTGGAGTTCCCCCCAAAATCCACACCAGACCCCTTATCCGAGCACGTTAACTTGGCCGGCCGCAGGAAAAAGGGGGGGACAGAGTGCGGCTCCCCCTCTCTTGAACCCCCCTCTTTTCTGCGGCCGGCCAGGTTAACGTGCTCGGATAAGGGGTCTAGTGTGGATTTTGGGGGGAACTCCACGCCATTTTTAAAAAAAAATTGGGGTTGAGGTCCCCTTATAATCCACACCAGACCTGAAGGGTCTGGAATGGATATTTGGGGGGAACCCCACGTCATTTTTTTTAAATTGACGATGGGGTTCCCCTTAATATCCATACCAGACCTGAAGGGCCTGGTAATTGAATTTTGGGGGACCCCCACGCTTTTTTTTTTTTATGAATGAATTGCCGGGAGCCGACAATTCATTATAGCCGCAAGTCAGTTTTAAATGACTTTTTTTCTTTCAGAAATGACACTTTGTGCAGAGACAGTTCTAAGTACGGGAAACATGCGCTATTTCATATGCTTACTTTACACCCCCCTAGGTACGAAATTTAAAGGAATATTTCACTTTTATTGTTTCACTTTTAGCATTATTAAATTCACTGCTCCCGAAAAAACGGCCGTTTTAAAAACTTTTTTTTTTGCATTGATACATGTCCCCTAGGGCAGGACCCAGGTCCCCAAACACTTTTTAGGACAATAACTTGCATATTAGCCTTTAAAATGAGATTTCAAATGTTCGAGTCCCATAGACTTTAACGGGGTTCTAAAGTTCACACGAACATTTGGTGTGTTCGCAGGTTCTGGTGCGAAACGAACAGGGGGGTGTTCGGCTCACCCCTATTGGTGAAACAGGACAGAAGTTGCAAGCCAGGATGAATTTGCACACCTGTGGGACATCACTTCTCACAACCGGACCACACTATAGAAGACCTCAATGTTTTAGTTCTAATGCCTCGTACACACTTTCTGAGAAAAAAAGTCAGACAGGCTTTCTTTTCTCGGAAAGTCCGGCCGTGTGTAGCCTCCATCTGACTTTTTTTGTCAGAAGTCCGAGAGACCTGTTCTCTTTCTGTCCATCGGACTTCCGACGGACTCACGGCGGACTTTTGCACGAGTTTTGAACTAAGAATGATACTTCTTTTTGACACAAAAATAACGGCCTAAATTTAGATATTGGTTTCCTTACCCAATATACAACTGTTTTACAACCCCCTCTGTGACTGTCACCCCCCCCCCCCAGTCTATAGCTCTCCCTCTGTCTTATCTGACTTTCTGTTACCTTTATTCCCATTGCCATACACATTGATTTGTATGTGTTTGTTTTTATTTTTTTCCTTTCCCTAAGAGATTGTGTATTTTTTTGTTTATTTTTTAACATTCTGCTAAAACTTTTGTGAATCAGTACTGCTTGGACCTTGAAGAAGGGGACCCCGAAAGCTTGTCCTGAAAAAAGTATCATGGACAGTACTGAATTTTCTATATTCAGACTACAAAGTAGAAAGGAGATTTCCATAAATTGTTAGCACCATTAAGTCATCAGAGCTTTTATTTATGTAGCGATAACCCCCAGAGGGGCTGCTGGAAATAAGCAACTCTCCCTTACCTGTTTTAGGGGCTGCCAGCCCTAATACTAGCTCCAGAAGCACACTAACAAAATTCAGGCTCAGTCTAAGGGTGTCTTTCGAAGTTTTATTGCAGATCTTGAACACAGGCAGGAAAAAGTGAAGAGGGATGAAGACCATGCAGACCATAGAGCAGCGGTCCCCAACCCTCCCAGCACCAGGGACCGGCCTCGGCGACGACAACACTTCCATGGACAGGGGATGTTTGTTGCAGCCTGCCACCCCCCTTGTAACTCAAGTGTGCAGCGTCATATGTGCAATCCATACTTAACATCACCATCAATTGTCAAATAGAAAAAAAAAAGATAAAAATGAATACAAATAAATAACAATAATGTGTCCATATGCACCAAGAACAAAAAAATCTTCCGCTCCCAGTGAAAATAATGTCCAAGCAAAGGTATATATAAATGTTATTTGTTATATGAGCCAACGCAAGTGAAATAAGTGCCCATAAGGCTCCGTTCCCAGTTTTGTGACTTATCATGCGACTGTGCTACATCCATCACCACTATTAACTTGTACCACTTGTGCCACTAAGTGGTGGAAAATGCAAGTGGATTTTAAGTAAATATGGTCTTAGTATTACTAAAATGTCATGCACTATCAATGCATTGGAATATTATGCTTTAGGGGATAGTGTTCCAAAATTAAGGACTCTGTGGTAGATTAATTGACTACTTTGTTCTCTTCCAGATTGGTAATTGAATGATTTTCTGCGTTTCAAGAAGAAAGTGTTAAACTGTTCTCTGTTAATTTTTTACTTGCAGCAATAGTTAGGCAGTGGTAGGGATCTACCTGGTGATATAATGTGATGCCTTGTTACTCTTATTGTAAGAGCATCTGTCGCTGCATGGCTAACTTTGCCTTGCTGTGATATGTACTTTAGAGTTTCTTAGGCCTCGTACACACGACCGAACATGTCTGCTGAAACTGGTCCGCGGACCAGTCGTGTGTACAGCCGACCGGACAATTTTCCGGCGGATCGGACAGGTTTCCAGCGGACAAATGTTTCTTAGCATGCTAAGAAACATGTCCGCTGGAAGCCTGTCCGTCGGACATGTTCGGTCGTCTGTACGACTTACCGGACATGTCCGCTCGGCCGAAAGCCCTCGCATGCGTCGAAGTGATTCGACGCATGCGTGGAAGCATTGACCTTCCAGGGTCGCGCACGTCACCGCGTATCCTGTCCTGTCTGCGCGGATTTCGGTTTGATGGTGTGTACAACCTTCAGACCAAAATCTCCGAGCGGACATGTCCGATGAAAACGGTCCGCGGACCGTTTTCATCGGACATGTCCCCTCGTGTGTACGAGGCCTTATTGTGTGAAATTGTATATGCATTTTTATGTTTGCTAATTGTTTACCATTTCTAACCCTTACCCATTCACTTGTAATGAAGTATACTCAGTTCTTGAGAGTAATGCCGCGTACACACGACCGTTTTCCGGGTTCTAAAAAATTTAGTTTTTAAGGGTCTAGAAAAAACAACGTTTTTTTCAACCCGATCATTAAAACGGCCTTGCCTACACACGATCGTGAAAAAAAAATGCTCTAGCAAAGCGCGGTGAGTCCAGCTTAAAGGGGTTATAAAGGTACAATAATTTTTTCCTAAATAGCTTCCTTTACCTTAGTGCAGTCCTCCTTCACTTACCTCATCCTTCCATTTTGCTTTTAAATGTCCTCATTTCTTCTGAGCATAGCTGTCTTTACCGCAGGGCAAACGGGACAGCTGCCCAGGGCCCTGTCACTATTAGGAGCCCAAAGCAGAGCCGCCCGTTATAAAAGCATGCTGCCCGCAAATCGGCGCTGAAAATCATCAGCGGTGTGCAGCCAGTGCTAGTACTGCTTTCTTTTTAGATCGAGTAGCGGCCCTGGCCATGGGTGGGGCCTTGAATTCCACTGACGCTATGGCCCACCCCTTGCTATGCGTGCAGTGTTTAGTGACCAGTGTTCCTCGGAGGAGCAGGGGAGGAGTGAGACCGCGGAAGGGAGAGGAGTGCTGCCTGGTTCCTGCTTTGTCAAGTGAAACTAGGCAGCAGCTAGCAGTGTGTGTGGACTGTGGAGAATTATTTAGATCAGAGGCTGGAGCTGTGCTTGCCAGGACAAGGTAAGGTCTTCTTTCTCCTTCCCTGGCTCCCTATCCCCATGCCATGCCATGCCATGTGTAAAATAGAGGAACTTTTTAAAACACTGACCAGACCTACAGTTCAGGCTGAGTGAGGCCTCAGAGGACACAGCATAATTTACAGCACATGGCATTACTGTCTATATTTAACTGCTTGATGGGCTTATTTTGGGCCTAGCTGGTTCACATGTGTTTGGCGGCCCACATTTGCGCAGGCACAGCAGCCCATTCATTTGAATGGGCCGCCATGCCTGCATTTCCTGCAAAAAAAAGCACATGCATCATGTAATAGGCTGCGCACACAGCACACCTATGCCCATGAAGCAATGAAATACAACACTGTCTGTCCATTCTGCTGTGACTTATCTGGAGTTCCCATACTGTCAAACTTGCTGCATTTTTAGACGCTTAGGTCACGCTTTTAAAAACACAGTGCGTTTGTGTGTGCAAGAACTGCAGGTAAGTAGCATGGTGCAAAAGCAGAATGGATTTCAAGGCAACTATATTTTTAAAATGCTGAATGCACCTTTTTTTCTGAAGGAAACAAAGGCATGACAGCCCATTCAAATCAATGTGCTGCTGTGCCTGCACAAATGAGGGCCGCCAAAACACATACATGTGAACCAGCCCGGCCTAAAATAAGCTGGAGGGGGGCCCAATTTTTTTTTTTACCCAGGGCCCAAACCATATTAAAGACGGCCCTGCTTCTGAGAAATCCTCACTTCCTATTCTTCTGTCTGTAACTACACACAGTAATGCAAGGCTTTCTCCCTGGTGTGGAGTGTCGTGCTCGCCCCCTCCTTTGGACTACAGGAGAGTCAGGATGCTCTCTACATTGCAGATAGAGAAAGGAGCTGTGTGTTAGTGGGTGTCCTTACTCTCCTGTAGTTCAAGGTAGTGGGCGAGCACGACACTCCACACCAGGGAGAAAGCCTTGCATTACTGTGTGGAGTTACAGACAGAAGAACAGGAAGTGAGGATTTCTCAGAAGAAATAAGGACATTTAAACGCAAAATCGAAGGATGAGGTAAGTGAAGGAGGACTGCACTAAGGTAAAGAAAGCTATTTAGGAAAAAAAATTGTACCTTTACAACCCCCTTAAGATAACACATCACTGGTACATTGAAAACAGGTTGCCACCTATCTTAGGCAACAGTTAAGTCCTTAAGTATATACAGAACAAAACAGCCAGCAGTCAGTAGTGAAAAGCCTGGCAGAGTTAAACAATTCCTCACCTGTATCAATTTGGATCTGGGATCATGACCATCCTTCCTTCCTTCAGGACCACAGATATTGATAAACCACATCTGGCCTTTGTGTCCCACCCTTCTTAATCACTACTCTGCCACTCACAATAGACATTTTTGGGCTAAACTTATCTCTACAATTTAGTAATCTATTCCAAAACTCAAGGGAAGGGGCACTATGCTTTATTACATTTTTTTTAGTGGTACAGAGTATAGTATTTTTTTGGACATACAATAGCCACTATCGCTGACAAATGACAGCCGAATTTGCTTTGCTGTGTAAAACCAAGCTTCTGAACACTGTTCTGTACACTGTTCAGAAGCCTCATTAAGAAATGCAATGTAACAGCATTATTGTTACATGGTATTTATTTTTGTTTTTCATTCATGAGCAGATTAAAAGGATTCATTTACCTGCATATAATGTCAGTTGTCAGTAATAGAAACCCTGCTAATGAAAAAAAAAATATCCAAAATGTAAGCAGGATAATTGTGTATAGATCTGTAATACAAAGAAATTGTGCTCACATAATGCACTAGCCATAGAGATGAACTACAATGTACAGTACTACTCAGATGGTACATGGTAATGCAATGATTAGTCCATGCAATACTAGGATCTCTATTTATGTGCTTTTGTGGCTATTTAGAACTGGGCACATTCTAGCACACGTGACTGACATGCTCTGTAGCACAGGGATTGGGGATGCATGCCCATAGGAATATTTGTGTCCGTTTCCAAAGACCACCTATAACTTGTAACTTATAACACAAAGTAAAGCAAGTTTAAATCAAAAACTACATGGGATGCCAGAGCATCCCTTCAAACTCATAACCCCTAGTTTGACAGTCACAAAACAGGCAATAGGCAAGGCTCTGTCTCTATCAGAGGTCAAAATCAGGGTGTACTGGGCCTTACTTAAGAAAACGCTAACAACAAAATTGCAACATGCTATGCCTTCAATAAATTACGGGAGCCATTGGTCTCACATTTCCTGTCAAACAACTTTGATTATCGCCTACTAAATCTCTAAAATATTCATGTATTTTTTTTACACATACAGTATGTGTAGCATGGACTGTGAACTCAAACTGTATGAAAAACATATGCAGTAAAAAAAAGGGTTGCTTTGAAATATGATTATCTATAGTTAGGCTACGTGCACTTTTACATTTGAAAAATGTTGTCCAACCGGTATTACTTCTTTTCCTGGGCCCCTTACCGGAACCCTTGAATTACATGCTGTAAAACAACACTCATGATTTTGAACTTTACCACAGGTTATAACATTGTGTGTAAACATACAGGTCAGACGATGTATAGCGCCAATAAATATCTGAGAATAAGGACTTTGACACGCATACTCATAAAATGTAGGTTCCTTATATAATTCTATAACACAAACTACCCACATAATCTCAAATCAGATTATTTTTGATATCCTTATTATTTAGTTAGGCCTTGCTCATTTCTTTTTTTTTTTTTATAATTGACATTTTTTATTGGGTTTAAAACAGAAACAAAAGAACAAAACAATACAAAAGTAAAAGGGAATCAGCATTCGCCATCAGCTCTGCAAAGGACACGGAGGTCTACACAGTATAAAATTAACATACAGACCACAGACAGGAGTCAATAAGGGAAAGCACTGCGTATCAGACCGAAGTAGCGCTAAAGTAATTATAGCGCAGGCTTATCGCACAAAACAGACCATTAGGGAGGTCCGCGATTTACAATTGCGTGTCCTGCTATTCCAAAGGGAAGGAAAAGAAAGGAAAAAAAAAAAAAAAAAAAAGGGGGGGGGGGGAGAGGAGCAAAAGAAAAGTAATAAGAGAAAGAAAGAGGAGAGAAGGGGGGAGAGGATAAGGCAAGGGAAGGGCATAAGAAAGACCCAAGCAGAAGGGCGCGTCCCTCCCGGGCTCCAAGCGATCGTGTTGTACAGAACGGGGGGGGGGGGGGAGGTCTCGTGAGGTCATGGGGGGTCTATTCGCCGAGCCTTGCTCATTTCTTAAAGGGGGGGATGCCAAACCCTGGTGATATTTGATCTCTCATGTTGTTCAGGTGAATCTCCACCTTTCAAAGGTTGCCTACCCCTGCTCCAGAGTTTTCAAAAGAATTGGAGAAGTGTGTCAACATGTGGACAGTTTCTCCAAAATCTTTTCAATTATCCTCTCAATGTGTAAGTAAAGATCAGAAAACTCTTTAGCCACTTGGAGTATCTTAGCGCGTGGTGAAAGCTCCGGCTGGTGGTGGGAGGGGGGCCCAAGTTAACTGTTGTATCAGGGGCCACAAGCTTCAAGCTACGCCTCTGGTGCTTAAAGTGGATGTAAACCCACTCTCATCCTTTCTAAACCACTGCCATAGTGCTGATCTATAAGGATATACATGCCTCCTGCATGTATCCTTACCTGTCAAATGTCTCCCCTCTGTCTGTTATAAGAACTGAAAAACTGCAGATTCTGTGGGTGGGTCTGTTGTCTGGAGCTCTGTGGGTGGAGTAGTGATGTCAGTAGACTCCCCGCCCTCCTCTACACTCCCCTTGTCAACATGCATTTTTTCCTGTGTATTCCTTACACTAAATTCTGCTATGATCACTAACATTCAGTCAAAATCCAGAAAAGTAACCACATGACTTCAGAAAAGGAGTGGGAGTGGGAATTAAAAAATAATGCCTTTCCCCAGGCTACTGCATGAGATATGTATGTAGCGCTACCCCCGAAGGAGCCGCTTTGGAGCCGTTTTGGGAGCGGCGTATTAAGTTACCCTGCAGTGTGTCTAGGGGTGATAGCAATGAGCCAAAACAGTGAGCGAATGTCCAGTCATCAAATGGATTTTCTTGAATGCTTTATTCCAAGGCCCAACACGGCCAACATCAACATGAGGTAGGATAGGAAAGGTTGATGAAGCATAAGAAGAACGGAAGTATCAGGCCTTAGATATGAGGAGAGCAATCCTGCTCTCAGTAACAGTGAAATCAGTTCGTCGCCACTCTAGCCAGAGTGGGTAAAGTGCCCCCGGACAGACTTCTGCGACAAGCCTGGCAGCCGAAGTGTCACTTGTAGATCGCTGGGAGGAACACAGGCCTCTGCCACAGGCTTAGAAATTTAATGAGCGACGGTTGGATTGAGCGAATCCTCCCAGTAAATTCATTTAGAGTCACCGGTAGACAGCTGCACTGTACCTGTCAGTATCTCGGTGACCAGACTTCCGATGGTTCGTTCAGAACTCCTGGATAACCTCTCTCTGGGTTCTCCCTGAGCCGATTCCCCACCATGCAGCCTTCAGCCTAGGATCTTCCTAGTAAAGTTCAGGACCCAGCAAGTCGCTGGGGCACCTTTCAACATCAGGATGGAGCTCCGCATGGTGCGCAACTCTGGCCAGGTAGGCCATGGTGGCGGGGTCCATGGATGCGCGCACCCCAAAGGTGGATGCCGCACCTGGAACTCGGACCCCGCGAAGAGAGACGAATCAATGGCGTCTGCCACAGATATACCCCTCCCCAGCATGCCCAGCAGGGAAAACTCCTCTAATTGGCTGCTGGGGAAAAGTGGCTCTGCCAGAACCTCTCTAGCGCCAACTGTCGCCCAGGGGTGGGATTGCACCCCTGGAACGCAGACTGAACCATAGGACAGTTCCGGAATGACAGCAGCCCAAATTTAACAAATCGTGAATGGGAGCAAAAATTAACTCTCCCATTCCCCACTAACTTTAGTGTAGTGCCCTTACTGAAAGTAAGGTGGCGCTACATGTAAATAACCTGTCACTCACAGCAAGGAGGCAGAACAGACTAAGGTTTTTCTCTATAAGTCTGTTTTATTTCACTGAACAATAAAAGAGGATTGCTCAGAGCTGTATTGTGTGGCAAGACTGGGCACAGATGATAGGACATCTTATACTCTACATTGTGACATAAAAAGAAAAAAAAAATTTGGGTTTACATCCACTGTAATGTTAGTAGCTCTGCCACACCGAGAGCTTAAAATGTAACTAAAGGCAACAATTATTATTATTGGGTAGAGTGGAGAAGGAAAAAAACACTGGTCAGTTTTTATTGATATCTGTGCCCCTAATAGAAAGATTTACCCTATCTATTTGTCATGTGTACCTTTATCATTAACCCCCTCAACTGCGGAAGGATTTACCCCCTTCATGACCAGGCCATTTTTTGCTATTTAGCACTGTGCTACTTATATAGCAATTGTGTGGTAATGCAACGCTGTACGCAAACAAAATGTATTTATATAATTTTTTTCACACAAATAGAGCTTTCTTTTTATGGTATTTGATCACCACTGTTTTTTTATTTTTTATTATGTAAACAAAAAAAGACAGAATTAAAAAGAAACACAATGGCCCGGATTCACAAAGCACTTGCGCCGACGTATCTCAAGATACGCCGCGTAAGTGCAAATATGCGCCGTCGTATCTGTGCGCCAGACCCACAAACTAAGATACGCCTAAAAATAGGCTTCATCCCGCCGACGTAACTTGCCTACGCCGGCGTATCGTGGGCGCAAATATGGGCTGAAAGCATGTTGCTTCTCCCATTGATTAGGTATTCGAATATGCAAATGAGGGAAATACGGCGATTCACGAACGTACGTGCGCCCAGGGCAGGCTACGCGCGGTGCGTGTAAGTTGTACTTCCGGCCTAAAGTTATTCCCCATAAAGGAGGTGTAACTCAGTAACAGATGTGCACAGGTCAGCTGGAGAGCAGCTGCAGCAGCACCGTTACGGACGAGCTGAGCAACCACACTTGCAGGACAAAACATCTGTATGCCAACATGCCAGGGGCAGCCATGGTCATAGCACTACTGCGTCCAAAGGCACGGAGGAGGGCACAGGAGAGGATATACCGAACGCGCATGAACGTCTTTGGCATGGGGGAATCGGAAGTGTATCGCATCTTCAGATTCAGCCCTGATGCCATCCTGGAATTAGCCACAGCCGTGCATGATGAAATCACCAGCCAGACAGAACGCTCACATGCAGTGCAGCCACTGGTCAAGGTACTGGCAACACTGCATTTCCTCGCCAGTGGATCTTTCCAACGTACAAGAGGAGTCGTGTCTGGGATGTCACAATCCACCATGAGCAGATGTGTGCACCAGGTTGTCCCCGCAATCCTCACATGCATGTCCCACCACATCATCAAACCCACCCATGAGCACCTGCGGCAGAAGGCAATGCAGGATCTCTACAGAATTGCCGGATTCCCACGCACCGTCGGGGCCATTGATTGCACACATGTCAAAGCAACATCCCCACGGAATTCGAACAGAACGTGTACAGGAAAAGCTGGCTGGTTGGTGAGTGACATGGGAGTCAGGCATGACTGTCCGACCCCATGATGCAGACATCACGAGGGGCACATGCACGACTAACATCCTCTTGTCTTTTCCCTTCCAGGTGACTCGGCATATGCACTTGGGCCCCATCTCCTGACTCCATACCGGAATCCCCAAACCAGAGGAGAGAGAAGATACAATGCTGCACACATACGCACCAGTGCAGTGGTGGAGCGCACATTTGGCATCCTGAAGTCCCGTTTCCGATGCCTGGATAAGTCCGGGGGGACCCTGTTGTATTCCCCAAACTTTGTGTGCCAGATCATCGGTGCATGTTGTGTGCTGCACAACTACGCCATGAGAAAGGGCCTGGAGATTGACATATGTGATGACCTGACCCCCAAACCACACAGTCCCCCCCTAACCGAGGCTACCCAGTTTGCTGAAGGAACAGCAGTCAGGAGTTGCCTCGTGGAACGCATCTTTGCATGTTAAACACACATTCATCATGGCACATGGACAATGTACGCATGCACACCACTGTGGTCCCTAGCTCACACACACCACATCCACCTCACATTGGTTTAGCCCAAGTCCACTGCGCGGGACTTGGGAGCAGCAACGCCACGCCAAGGCCCCTATGATGTTGCTGTCCATTCATACCACATTCACACGGTCGTGGGGATAACCTCTCCTTGACGATCCAAGGTTACACGCCTTGCTGGCAGGAATGTCACACACACATACACACACTCACACACCAGTCACACTGTAGCAGCACTGGGCAAACCCTGCCCCTGCAAAATGGTGTCCGGCCACCACTTCTGCACTCCTCACCAGTGTGCAGTGACAACAAAAAAAAATATAGGGATCATGCCCTTACAGGAGGATGGCACATACCTCTGTGCACGTCCACAAAAAAAATATATAAAGCTCATACTCTGAGCTGCAAATGTTCAGAGGACAGTCATTTGCCCTCTTGTGGGCCAGGCCTTGGGCCAAGGGTACGGCTCCTTAACTGTCTGGGCGACGACTGGGGTGGGGGGGTGGCGCATCATGATGAGGTTCATCCCCTGGTCTGTCGCTCCTGGATCTGAGGGCAGATGTTGCCTGCATCACCTCTAAGGCAATGGCAATCCGTGTCAAAACGCAGTTGGTATCTGCCTGCATCCGCAGCTGGCGGGCGTTGGTCTGGCGCTGTAGTCGCCTGTTCTGCCAACCCTTCGCCTGGATGGCGGCAGTGTTGGCCTGCACAACCTCCCCCAGGCTCTTCACCTCTGCCAAGATCCCAGATGCTGTGGCCTGCAGCTCCACAATAGCCGCTGTGTGCCGGTCCTGGGTGGCCTGCACGTCCTCAGATCCCTGGTCCGCAGATGACGAGGGACCCCCTGCTAGCATGTGGTGATGCAGGGCATCCAGGGTCTGGCTTTGGTCACAGAGGCTTGTGGCCATGGCTGCGCAGTTCGCGTTGACGTCTTGCAAGGCAGTCTGATATGGCCTGGTTATGTGCAGCCTGTTGTGTGAGGCACTGCTCCATATCCGAGGACCCAACAAAGGAAGCCAGGCTGTCAGCCACTCTGTGCAGATCGCAGGCAATATCTGCCATGTGGCGCGTCTGCCATGCCTGCTCCCTCTCAAGCCCTTCTTGCAGGGATCCGGCTACACCCCTAGTCTTGGACAGAGCATTCCTAGGGGAAGTAGCCGGTTGAGTCCATCCGGACGTGGTAGCCCTGGAGGGGGTTCCCCTGGATGGGGTAGCCCTGGAGGGGGTTCCCCTGGATGGGGTAGCCCTGGAGGGGGTTCCCCTGGATGGGGTAGCCCGGGAGGGGGTTCCCCTGGATGGGGTAGCCCTGGAGGGGGTTCCCCTGATGGGCGTGGAGGTCTGAGAGGGTCCGGGGTAGATGGAAGCCTCCTCAAAGTAAAGGCATTCCTCCAGCTGGAGATCCACCATCTCCTCCACAACTACCTCTAGAGCAGAGGTGTGGGCACTCCCCTACACCGCTGTCTCATGGCTTCCCAGGGGGTCAGGCTGAGGATGTTCCGGGGATGGCGTGGGTCGGACACACGCAGACGATGGCCCAGTTCCCTCCAGCACATCTGTGGATGACACAAAGCATTCACATGTTGGTGGACCCACACACTTGTCACATGTTCCCTTCCACCCCCTCACATGCTCCACACCGGATGGGGGATAAAACACACTTACCTCTCCTCAAGTCCTGGTCACTGGAGTCAAAGCCCTCCAGGCCCTCCACCTGCTCCTGCTCCAGACAGCTGGCAATGACCTCCTCCTCAGCTGTCAACTTGACTGAAGAAGCTGGTGCCTTTTGATGCTGTCCAGCTTATCCCGGATACGCCAACGCATGTCGTTGATTTTTTTCATGATCTCTTTGCAGGTCCTAAATCTCCAGGGTGATCTGCTGGTAGATCTCCTGCTTCCTGGCCTTGCTGGTCCTGGCGCTCTGTGCGCCATGGAGGTAGGCATCATATGTGGCGATTGCTGAGGTCAGGATCGCCCTCTCTTGCGCAGAGAATTTTTTTTTCTCCTGTTCACCTCAGGATCTGACATGGCTCAGACCGCAAAAGTACTCTGCTCCAGGGGGAAGACAAGCAAGCTGGTGTACTTTTGCGCTGGACGGGCGTATGGCTGGGCGGATTTATGTGCTCGGCGTAAGCCGGTGGGCCGGCGTATCTTAGGAAGTTGCGCCGGCGTAGTTGTGAGCATGCGCATAGGGGTGCTGGGCATACGTCTGTGTCACGGCGCATGCGCCGTTCATGATACACCGGGCGTAAAACACTGCACCACGCTCGGACCATCATTTGCATGGGGTCACACCCACTTCCACCTACGCCGGCCTGCGCCTTCGAAATCTACGCCACGCCGACGCAGCTTTGGGAGCACTGGCTTCCTGAATTCCATGCTTGCCTCTCTGCGCTGCGTCGGAGTAGAGTACATTGAGATGCGCTACGGCGGTGTAATGTGCGCCCGCTCTCTGTGAATCCGGGCCAATATGTTTAAATATCTGCTATAAAACATAGCCATTAAAAAAAAATGTCCTCATAAATTTGGTCCAAAATGAATTCTGCTACTTCTTTGGTACAAAAAGTATATATTGATTGGTTTGTGTGAAAGTTATAGCTCCTACAAACTATGGTACATGTGTATCTCTCTCTCTCTCATATATATATATATATATATATATATATATATATATATATATATATATATATATATATATATATATATATAAAATTAAATTTGTATTTATTTATTTTTTTATACTACTAATGGCGGTGATCAGCGACTTATAAAGGGACTGTGATACTGTGGTGGGAAATCTGACACTAACTGATGCTAGGGGCAACTGACTAATTGCCACTGATATCACCAGTGGCACTAATACAGTGATCAGTGTTAATACTATATACTGTCACTGTACTAAGGACACTGGCTAGGAAGGGGTTAACATCTTGGGTAATCAAGGGGTTAAATGTGTGCCTAACAATGTGTAATATGTGCTGCTTTTTACTAAAGATCTCTTTGTTTCTTCTCCCTGCTTTGCTAGGAGAAGAAACAGAGAGATTGTTTCCTCTGTATAGAGCCCTGTGTTAATTTTCAACACAGGGCGCTGGGCCCGTGACTGTACACAGTCGATCAACAGGTCCTGGCCGGGTCCTGCTGTCAGACTCCTGCTGTGTACAATAACAGCGGGTGTCGCGGAAGTGCATGCACACCCCTTAAACCTGGAAACAGGCAGCGACTTACAGGCCACCCATTCACATTCACATTGCATGTGGGCGGTCCTTAACCACTTAAGGACCACCGCACGACTAAATACGTTGGCAGAATGGCACAGCTGGGCATATGGACGTATATATGTCCCCTTTAAGAGCCCAGCCAGCCCAGCGCAAAAAATAAAAACCGCAGAGGTGATAAATACCACCAAAAGAATATATATTTGTGGGGAAAAAAGGACGCCATTTTTGTTTGGGAGCCACATCGCACGACCGCGCAATTGTCAGTTAAAGCGACACAGTGCCGAATCGCAAAAAGGGGCAAGGTCCTTAACCTGCATATTGGTCCGGGTCTTAACCGGTTAAGTGGTTAAAAGTGAAAGTAAAAGAAAATCAAAAATTTGGGGTTGACACCAGAACAGTAATCAAGGGGAAATCCTCTAAATGCTACACTAGTTCTGGTGGCCCTGATGACACTCACTTTATAGGGATTTCCTTTCACTTCCTGTTTTGGCTAGGGGACAAGAAGTGAAGGGTAGGGAAGTCTCTGTAATGGGACACAAATGGCAAATAATAACTAACAGGAGTATAACCCTGCCTTAGGCCTCATACACACGGCCGTTTTCCTCGATAGAATCCATCAAGAAACTTGGTGGGAGAGCTTTTTTTCAGAGGAAACCGGTCGTGTGTACGTTTTTCATCGAGGAAGTCTCAATTTCCTCGTCGTGTTCCTCGTCGGGCTGGTTTTCAACGAGAAACCCGCGCATTCTCAGAATAAAGTATGAGATGGGAGCGCACCTTCGGTAAAAGTAGCGTTTGTAATGGAGATAACACATATTTCACGCTGTAACAGACTGAAAAGTGCAAATTGTCTCTTACCAAACTTTTACTTAACACGCAGTAACATAAGATTAGCAAAAGCAGCCCCAAGGGTTGTGCCAGTGGAATCGAACTTCCCCTGCCATTGTATGCGTTGTACGTCACCGCGTTAGAGAACAACGAGATTTTGTCTTGACAGTGTGTACGCAAAGCAAGCTTGTCTAGTTCCTCGACAAGCCTAACAAGGAACTTGTCATGGAAAACGATGTGTCTTTTCCGACGAGTTCCTCGGTCGTGTGTACGAGGCCTGACTCTATTCAAAATGAAAAAAAAAAAAAAAAGTTTTGCCTTTAGTTCTACTTTTATACTACTTTAAATTTGCAGCCCATGCTGAACAGCTTTCTGAGAGACATATCTAGCAAGGGACAGTACACAGGTAAGTGCAACTATCAAATTGTGATGGTTTATGCACAAGTACATTAAGTAGGGACCCTAGCTTCTTTCCATGTGGCCAGCACTTCACCTAAACATGCAGGGTCTTAGGGCATCACACTTGTGTTCACCCCTCTCCCCTTTTGCTGCAGACATCAACACCCTTACACAGACCTATGTTTGACATGTGGTCCAGATAGAAGCTTCAGAAGCCGGCCCATCCATCCAGGGATCATGAGACATGGAGGCCCAGGCCACCTTATGCATGGGTCTTGAAGGAGTTTTCTCTCACCATCGGACAGTAGACTCCCTTTTCTCCCCACTCCAGAGCCAACCAGGTTTGTACCAGTAGAAGCACATCACTCTCCTTCCCCAGGCATTGGCTGTACTTAGTACATTGGTTCCATTAAAACATCACACAGTTATCTTGTTGTAAAAGTAGTGAAAGGGAGCAACTCTTAAAGAGGAACTCTACCTGCCTATACATCTATATACATCTACTATTGCCCAACTCTGGACTTTGCCCCACCCCAATCGCCTTCTCCCTCTCGCTGCAGCCACCCCCCACCCCCATTCTTTTGTATGCTATATCTATTTTGTTGTCTACCTTTTCCAGATATATTCTAACTGGTCTTGGGACACACTGGGTTCTCTTTTATTCTTGTCTGGTGCTGGGTGCTCCTCAATGTTATAAACAACTCTCGGCATCAATAGAGAGTGAAAGCAGGGCACAATCCAATCACCTTGATGGTTTAACCTTTGCGTTTTCATTAATTGATAAAGCTGTGAAGATAGCAAATTTCAGAAACATGAAATTGATTAATTACCTTGATAAATGACCCCCAGGCTAAGCTAGGTTGATTTGTTTTTCTTGATATCCAGAACAATCTTAAAGCGGAGGTCCACCCAAATTTTTTTTTTTAAAAGCCAGCAGCTACAAATACTACAGCTGCTGACTTTTAAAAAATTGACACTTTCCTGTCCAGCGCGCCCGCGATGTTGGCAGCCGAGGCCGAGCGATCGCTCGTCTCTCGACTGCCCACTGCCGCCATCCTCGGTGAGAGAATCAGGAAGTGAAGTCTTGTGGCTTCACTGCCCGGTTCCCTACTGCGCATGCGCAAAGGGCACGGCCCATCCTCACTGGTCCCTGCTCTCTCCTGGGACCAGTGTGTTTCCCAGGAAACAGCGAGGGGAGGGAAGTGGCGTGACTCCCACGAGAGTCTATGCTCGGAAGTGGGTGCAAATACCTGTCTTAAACAGGTATCTGCACCCCCCTCTCCACTGAAAGGTGCCAAATGTGACACTGGAGGGGGGGAGGGTTCCGAAAAGCAGAAGTTCCATTTTTGTGTGGAACTCCGCTTTAATTCACAGAGGATGTCCCCGTCCTAAAAATTACCCTAGCTGTAATTGAAAACCTGTCATCGCCTTTGCCAGAGATCTCAGCTGCCTTCTTACTCTCTCTGCAGGCCAGATAAGTATCCTACTTTTGGGAGGGAGCCAGGTCATCTTTGTTAGTGTTTAGGCTTACTAACTTGGCTGGAAACAGTAGTGGGTATGTCTCAAAATATAATATAAGAATGTTTGATGAAAAGATGTAGGCATGCAATAACAGGGATGCAATAATCTGAATGTGTACAGGTGCCTCAGGTATCCATTTTTTCTTTCTAGCATTAGAGATTTTCCCTGATATTCCCCTGATATTCAGAAATAATGTCATAACACTAGTTTTATTGAGCAGTTTATGGCTAGTGGTGGATCTGTAAGGATTGTAGGCAGGGCCTCGATTAGGTGCCTTGTATTGGGAGGAAATACTTGAACACTTGCACGTCTTTTATATAAATTGTGCACATTTTGTTGGCAGCAACAGATAAACTGATATTTAGCACTAATATAATTAGTCCTGAAAATATAGTCTCAGTATTTTCAAGATATATTACTTGAGAACAGCTTTTGTTACCAGTGGCAGTGTTCCTTCTTGACAAAGGCAGAGGGTGTTTCTGCAGTCTTCACTGGTTCCACACCTCCATCTAGGTGATATAGTGCCAGGTTAGGTGGGTATATAGTGCCAGGTTAGGGTGATATATAGAGCCAGGTTAGGTGGTATATAGTGTCAGGTCAGGGTGGTATATAGTGCTAGGTCAGGGTGGTATATAGTGCCAGGTCAGGGTGATATATAGAGCCAAGTTAGGTGGGTATATAGTTCCAGGTTAGGGTGGTATATATAGTCAGGGTTAGAGTGATATATAGAGCCAGGTTAGATGGGTATATAGTGTCAGGTCAGGGTGGTATATAGTGCTAGGTCAGGGTGGTATATAGTGTCAGGTTAAGGTGATATATAAAGCAAAGTTAGGTGGGTATATAGTGCCAGGTCAGAAAGGTATATATTGCCAGGTCAGGGAGGTATATCGTGCCATGTTAGGGTGGTATATAGTGCCAGGTCAGGGTGGTATATAGTGCCAGGTTAGGGTGGTATAGAGTGTCAGGTTAGGGCAGTGTTTCTCAATTCCAGTCCTCAGGCCCCCCCAACAGGACAGGTTTTCAGGATTTCCCTCAGATGAAAAGGCTGTGGTGATTACTAAGGCAGTGAAACTGATCAAATCACCTGTGCAAAATAATGGAAATCCTGAAAACATGACCTGTTGGGGGGGGGCCTGAGGACTGGAATTGAGAAACACTGGGTTAGGGTGATATATCGAGTCAAATTAGGGTGGTATATAGTGCCAGGTCAGGGTTGTATATAGTGCAAGGTTAGGGTGGTATATAGTCCAGGTTAGGGTGATATATAGTGTCAGGTTTGGGTGGTATAAAGTTCCAGGTTAGGGTGATATATAGAGCCAGGTTTGGGTGGTATATAGGGCCAGGTTTGGGTGGTATTTAGTGCCAGGTTAGGTGGGTATATGGTGACAGGTTAGGGTGATCTATAGAGACAGGTTGGGTCTGCATGTAGTGACAGTGTGCATTGCTTACAGCATGTCAGAGGATTCCTGGGCTACTGGGGCCTCTCCTCTTTCTTCTTTAGCTGCGGGAGGGGGTCAGCCTGAGGGGAGGAGTCTGTAGGAGGAGTGGATGAGGCAACCACACCCTGACCCCGCCCACCACTTCCAGCTGCCACGTAAATAATGACCATCCCTGAGGGACAGCCTAACTTTATGAGATGACAGGGGGGAGTTACAGACAGCTTCCTCCACACCGCTGGGCTCTCTGCTGATCGGATCAACTATTTACAAAGCTGCGATGAAAGGGAAAGTGCAGGGGCCCCACATGCACCTGGGGTCCCTGGGCAGTGCCTGACACCCCCCATGTGTGTCACCCAGGGCAAGCCGCAGCCCCCGCACCCCACTTGGTACACCACTGCCAGCATCATGTGATATCTTTGATGAACCTTAATGTCATATACTCACAAGGGTACTTGGCAAAAACATATGTAACACAGAAAATCCTATCTACTAAAAACAAAAAATGTTCAACTGTTGTGCCTGTTTTGAGGGTGGACCCTCTTCATCAGACATCTGAAAAAGAGGGTCCTCCCTCAAAATACATAAGCCAGGATACAAACTTGAGGTAGTAAGGTTGATTTACTTAAACTGGTGAGTGGAAAATCTGGTGCAACTCTGCATAGAAACCAATCATCTTCCAGGATTTTTTATTCAAAGCTTATTTGAACAAACTCAAGTTAGAAGCTGATTGGCTACCATGCACAGCTACATCAGATTTTGCAAATGTGTGAACATTCTTTGTATCCAGTGGGTAGTAATTTTTACGTTACATGTGGTTTTGCCATGTACCTTTGTTAGTGTAAGACTTTAGTTTATAGCATTGTTTTATGGGGAAAAAAGGGGCAAATATGTTGCGCTAAATAAAACGAAAAACAAAACTCTAAAAAAAATATTGTAAAATAATGAAAAGCACTTAAAGTCTCTATAGTCCAGAACCATAATTGCTTATGAACAGCCTATGTAACTTCTCAGGAAGTTCCTGCTGAACATCTGCCTGCTGCCTAACCTGTTCCTGCTTAATCTATCCCTGTGACGAACGCGAGTGTCAGATCTCCGCCCTCCGCGCCAACTTGCGACGAAGGACAGGCCGACCTCACACCACGCTGTCACTTACGTAACAATGCCACTCTCAGCTGCGCCCAGCACAAAGATTTCCCAGCTTGCGGGACCACAATCTAAGTGCTAGTAGCCTGAGAGCGATTGTCACTGGGCTAATGACACAATTAACCCTTTAACTGCCACCACCAACATTGATAAGGAAGCGTTGGTACTCCCGTCAATTAGCAATACCAATTAGGATTTTAGAATAAGCGTCTGCTCAGAGGCCTTACTCTACACCAGTAGCGCTCTTCAAAAGGCAGAGGTTCGTTCATAGCTTGCATTAAGAGTTTTAGAGACAAGGTTAACACTTTTCAACATAAAAGGTTTATTACGAAAAGGGCAAACTTGGTGCAATAAAGTGTTACAGAAAAATATGTTTTAAAGAGATAGCGACAATATACAGCGACAAAGTAATAGGGTAGAATTGAAGAAGAAGAATACTTGCAATTAATGTCCAAGGTTGATCAGAGTTCGATCGATGAACTGGGTAATCGGTTCTCAAACTTGGCAGATGCTCTTGCTTGGATGGTAAAAGGAGAACTCCCTTGACTTGGCATCTCCTCTTTTCTGTCCCATCAAAAAGGGGTGTTGACACGACCAGTAACCAATTGTCTGGTCATCTGATTTAGGGGCTGGTTACTGGGAGGGTCCACATTCACGCCCATAACCCAGGTACACTTCGTGATACATATTCATATC